>NC_080045.1:34821158-35121158 GCF_012489685.1 Lotus japonicus | reverse complement strand
GCTCTCTTAACAGTAATAGTTTGTAAAGCATGAAGAGTGACCACAAAGACTTGGCAGCTATTAGTCTTGTGCTGTAGTTATCACATTGCTGCCACCCTGTTTGGATTATGAAATTAACCATATATAGATCGAGAGGAATATGGCCATCTTAGCTGTTGTTTTAAATTATCAACAACAGTTTCTGCTTTGTCGACTGGATTTAAATCAGGGGATAAGAATGGAATTTGGCTAAAGAACAGAGGTTCAATTCCCTATAAATCAGAGCTAACATTTGCATGGATTAGGATGTTGTGGATTAAATATGTCAAAGTGGTGGATTAGGATATTCTCCCATATTGTTTTAGTTGAAATTTTTAAATATGTCAAACCTGTAGATTATGTTGTTGTTATGTGAAAATAACAAAACCACAAAACCATGTCTATTACATAATCGACATCATTCGCATATAATTATTTTGCGATACATACAAATTACAGACACCGTGCATCGCACGGGTTAAATCCTAGTGGTGAAAGTGGAAGTGTACAGTGATAAGTGATATTATTAATTAACACCTATCAGTCAAGATAAAATGATAGGTTATTTCTACTTTGGTCTAGGCAAGGGGCATGTTTTGTTCGTACAACTTTACTTGGTAGACGGCACCTACTGATATAGGTTTTCATTAACTTTGAAAACAACCAAATAGTGAACACATCCAAAGGTGTGTGCCCATGATTATTCTAAGATCGGTTCACACCGTCAGGACTTTAGATACACAGGGGTGAGTGAACCAGGGGCTGTATACACCCCATTTTTCCATTATTAGGTTATTTATTATTTTAGTTTAATTATTATTATGCTATATGGTAATCAATATCAATATTAATATCAATATCAATATATATTAAAAAAGAACAACTTCTAGCATGACGTGTCAGCACCAGATTAATTCTTAGTGACGTGTCATTTTCACGTTAATTCTCATAAAAAAAATTCCACGTGTCATTCTCAGGTATTTTTAGAGTATTAATTAATTTTTATGGTATTTTTATTAAATTTTCAGATTTTTAATTAATTCAGAATTTTATGAGTTTTTATTGTGATTTACTAGATTTTGGTAGTTTTTATCTATATTTGTTTCTCTATTTTAGATTAGTATGTACATAATTTTTTTTTTTTAAGATTTTGTTTTGTTTTTATTGTTATTTGTTAGATTAATTATTATTAGTCTTATCTCATTGAGATATAGTTTAGATTTATTACTCTATTTTAGATTAGTATCTACTTAAATAGTTAAATAGAGATAGGTTTAGATAGATTTAGTTTCTTTTTATCTCTTTGTTAGATTAATAATAAACTAAATCTTAACAGATAGTCAACAGAGTCTTTATATGTCTTTGGCTTCTCTGCATTTTTAGGACTTTCTTCTTCCCCATCTTCTCTATTCGTACAACTTGCTTTGTTCCCTTTTCATAGACAATATTTTGTTCTATTTCTGCTGCTTTATGCTACCTTTAATCCATGGAGACTACCTTCTTGATTGAATGATTGACTTTTACTTAATTTTTTCCTAACCGACAAAGAGTAAACGTGTTTTGATTCAGGTTCGATGTGAGAATTTTTGAAATTGCTATGTTCGCACAGATCCTTCTCAAGGATGACCTTCAAGCTGTCTGTTTCAGAGGCCGTGAATGAGGAATAAATTGATTGAAGAGGTAAGCTAACATAGAAATAGAAACTGTTTTGTGTTTTATGTTTTTGATATGTTATTTGAATTGTGATCATTGTTATTGCTCACCTTTCTTTTCTTGGATTTGCCTCCTCTATATTGTGGACTGCACTCTAGAATTTAACAACTTCAGTGTTTGTTACTGTATACATATGCATGTAGTTTTGTTGTTTAATCAACAGTGATATAATTCTCTGACATAGTGTCATCTAAAGTTACATACTTCACTTTGTTATTCCTGACCCTATTTTATTAGTTATAACATCGTATTGAATGTTGTTTTTAGTAAAATTTATACAAATTGAATAATTCTAAATAGTTAGTGTATATTTTTTTTAAAAAAATTGTATATTGGAAAACACAAAAAGTCGTTTGAATTAATTTTTTGAATAGGTAACTGGATTTCAATTTAAGGCATTTATAAAAAAAATCACATGTTGACCAAAAATATGAAGAAAAATCCAACAAGTTATCCAAGCACATGTTGACCTTTTTAAATTTTAGATTTGATTAGGATTTAAGTTGTTTATTTCTTGATTTTTTCTTGGGTATTTTAGTTTATTTTGAGAGTATTAATTAGTTTTTATCGTATTTTTATTGAATTTTCGGATTTTTATTTAATTCAGGATTTTATGAGTTTTTATTGTGATTTTCTAGATTTTGGTAGTTTTTATCTAGCTTTAGTTAGTACCTTTTTAAATTTTAGATTTGATTTGGATTTAGGTTGTTTATTTCTTGATTATATCTTGGAACTTTTATTTTATTTTTGATTTATTTTGAGGTTATTAATTAATTTTTATGGTGTCTTTATTGAATTTTCAGATTTTTATTTAATTTATGATTTTATAAGTTTTTATTGTGATTTGCTAGATTTTGATAGTTTTTATCTATCTTTAATTAGTACCTTTTAAAATTTTAGATTTGATTAGGATTTAGGTTGTTTATTTCTTGATTTTTTCTTAATTTGTCTTATTTTTATTAAATATTAATTCCAGGAAAAGGGGGATCATCTGGTGCTGAGGGTCCACAGATCTACCATGGACACGCAGAGATTTGATGGTTGCTAGGTGAATTTGACAGAGTTTCTCATTAGCTGCGAATTGCGGTTGTTTCTATATTGTTTCCATTTATCACCTAAGAGAAGTGTGTTTACTTAAATTTTCAAACTCATGTAAGGATGTAACAGAAGGGGAAATTAATCAGGGACTGCTAAGTTAGTTAGATGTTATTATAGTAGTCACTTAGTACTAGAATGAGATGAGTTATAAATAGAGAGAAATCAAATTAGAGGAACACATTATGTAGCATTATATATCTCTCATTAAGTATGTCCTTTGGTATCTGAAAATATTGCTAAAGTATGGTATTGAACATGTCTTAAGCACAAGAGAAAGTTCTTCGTGCAACACATAGATAAAAAGTGATTGTTTGAACTTATAGGTCGAAATCTAATTCCTATGAGTGGTAAATAAAAAATCAATATGAAGTCATTACTTTTTTCATAACTTTTTGAAAATTTTATAAAGAAATAAATATAAAGGCATGGTAATTTGATGATTAAAATGTGTCGTGCGGAGATTAGAAAATAATAATACATATATAGTGTATTTTTGTTTAAGTTAAACTATAGGGTTAAGAGTTCCCACGGGGATGAACATTTTACATGAAAATTCATGTAAAATTAACAGAAAAAGCTCATACGGGGCAAAAAGTTAGAAATAAACCAAGGTATTGATCCATGCCTCAAACACAAGAGCAAATTTCACCGTAAAAACACTAGAAATATTTGTTCTGGAGATGCACACAATTTTCTACTGCTTATCTTTCTGAAACCTAAAAGTGACTATTGTTTGTATTTGCGTATAATTTTCAATTGATATGTTTTAATTTTAAACTACTATAATGCTACCTACGTGAGATTTTATTTTATATAAAAATTATCATTATACTTTTTTATACAATCATTATATTCTAAAGTAATTAATTGTTATTATTTTAATAGAAAATTTTAATATAATTAATTTTAGTATTGTTTTAAAAAATTTAAGAGTGTATATTTATATATGTTTATAACTATAATAATTGGATAGTAAGAAAAGTACGAGGAATAAAAAATATTAATACATATGTACTATAAAATTATGACCTAAATTTATTAGTGCTAACAAATTAGAGTTACGAGATCTCACGGGGAGGAACATTTTATATGTAAAATGAAAATTTGTAGGAGTTAAAAAAAATTCATTTTTTCTATAACTTAAGTGTATTTTTAATAATTTAAACAATAATTATATACTTATGTATTGTTACATATCTAAAACACAAAAGCATTACCCTTTATGCAACACGAGTACATCTTCACAAACAAAATTCAGTTATACCTCACATATGCAAAACTTAAAGCTTTTGACTTATTAACTTCTGTGTTTTTCAAAATCTTTATATTAGTTAATGAAGTGTATGCTTACAACACACTAAAATTGAGTGTCTGAATTTATGTTCTTTAAATATCTACATCTTTATTATGATTGTTCTTACATTCTTAGCATCTTAAATATTTTATAATTTAAAATATTAATCGATGTATCAAATACAATAAACAAATTTTCTGTGCAACTCGCAGGTAAAAAACACTAGTTTGATGAATTATGTGATTTTATTAGATAATTAAGTGATTATGTGATATATAGAGTGAGTAAATTATTTAAATTGTATATGAGTGATATATTTGATTATTATTTAAATCTTATGTGATATAGTATAAGATTTAGATAAATAAGGGTTTTAGGTTTTAAGTGAGTAGTTGGGAGTGAGGTCCATTATAAGACTATTTTAGGGTTAGGAGTGAAATAGAAAGAGAGAAATCAGAATTTGAGAATTGGAGGAGTTAGCATAGCAGAAGAAAAGAAGCGTGAAAGAGAGAAGGGGAGAAAAAAGAAGAAAACTTAGAATTTGATCTTCAAGAGGTAAGGGTTTGGATTCATGTTCTATAGATTAGTATGATAGTGGGTAATGATAGTAAGCATGATTTAGGAACCCTAAGATGCATAAATTCCCAAATTGAAATAGTTAGGGTTTGATTTTAAGATGAATTTTGGGGTAGAAGATAGCGGAAAATTTATGAGCTCTTGAACCCTATTTCGAGCTGTATTAATGACCGAATTTGAAAACGTAGTCTTCATAAAAGTTGTAGCCCTTTCTGTTATGAAACTTTTGCCTCTGGTTTCACATCATTCCGACGTCTGTAGCTCGAGTTATATGCGTTTTAGTGAGGATAGGTTAAGCTGTCTTGTTTCTCATGAACTGCCGTTAGTGTTAGATTTTTCCTAAATTTTGTACTTCGACTTTAGAGTTGAAAATTTACAGGGATTTACAAAACGTGTATAGGAAACCATGATAAAAATATTGCATTTTTCTGAGTTTATTTGAGGTACTTAAAAATTCGTCTAGGTTGCTGTACAGTTTATAACCATTTTGAATAAAATGAGTCATTTTAGGTGCAAATGTTGTTTTCGTAAAAATATGTGGTGCGCACGCGTGGTGATGTGCAAGGCGCGGCGGCGTGCGGACATGGCGAGGGTTGCGCGCGAGGGAGGTGGCGCATGTAGGTAGTGGTGCGCGCGATAGCGCGCGCATGAGGGGGATGGTGCGGGGAGATGACGAGTTTTTGGGGGAAATTAGGAAGAATCCAGTTTTTGTATAATAGTGGCAGAACCTGTTATATATGAATTATATTTAATTTACATTTGTTTAATAGTTGATTATATGATGTTATTTCTGAATTGATGTTATGTGTTAAGTTGTTAAGTTACTGTGATTGCAAGTTGTGTGATTGATAACATGTAAGTGTGTGTTTTGTGAAATTGGAGATGATTTGAATTATTGAGCTGGTGATGAGGTGATGAATATGCTAAAATAATTAAGACTTGGAGATGGTCTGAATATACATATTTTAGTTGAGTGTTGCATAATACACTGCATGTTGTCAAGAGGCAATGTTTGCTAGTTCTCGTGGAGGCTAGTGACTTGTCCCAAAACTGGAGTGGTTTTGAAGCCTAGAGAGAGGGCTTTATTGGTGGTTATCTGTCTGGAGTGGACGCAGTGATACCGCTAAGGATAACAACTTTGGTACTAAAGACATTTGCACGGGTCTCACTTGAGTCATATGTGTTAGGGAGTTGTTGATGCTAATTAATGATAATTGTGATATTTTTTGAGATTTGATGTTATGGTAATTGGAGACAATAATATTTCCTTACCTGATGCTATGAATTATAGAGTATTGTCATAACTGTGAGATTGATTGATTATATTAAATTACATAGTTTATTATTTGTTAGTGAAGTGTGGAGAATTTATGTGGAATAGATAAGTTTTTACATTATTCATTATTATGCTTATCCATATGATATGAGTTCTCACCCTTCTGTTGGAATGATGTTCTATGCAACATCGCTCAGGTACCGAGGATAGTGGAGCTTCTCGTGAGGGTTAGTTGGAGGAGCTAGTCTTTCATTTATGGTTTAGTTAGGGGAGTGATGCTCTGTTATGTAACACGGGGAAACGTTTAGTTTTGTACCTTGATGTTAAGAGTTATTTTAAAGCTCTCTTTATTCATTATGGATTATGTTTTATTTTGGAGCTGAAATAAATCCGTTGTGCTATGCATATGATGTTATGACACTAAAGTTTGGAATTTATATATTTATTATGAGCATGACATGTGTTTTCATTTATGGTTTTGGAGAATAAGTGTGACACCCTCTGTGTTATGCATGTTAATCTGATTTAAGCTATAATATTTATGCGGGGTTTAGAGGGTGTTACAGGGGCAACATGTAAAAGACTAGATAGCGACCGCCTAAGGGTGAGAGTAGTGTTGTAAGGGGTGTTAGGCCGAAACTTATAGAGCCCAACATCCCAATTAGGTTGTTTCTCTAGGGTTTCCGCATACCCCTATAAAAAGGAACCTTTGTATCTTGAAACGAGACTTTTGACATTTATTACATAGACGGCTGGACAATTACAAGACCTTACCAACGCTAGGGTTTTGAGACTATCACTGTCACTATTGTTTCTAACTATAACAACACTCACACTCAAATTGAACATCTAATTAGAACTGAAGCCTCCAATCTCAATTCATAACACAATAGAGAGGAAGAGACGATCATATTATATTCATTGTGATTGATTTATATTTTAAAAAAATCAATACATTTCTCACACTTTTTCGAAACTGGTTTTGAAAAAATAAACCAATCATCTCTTCCATTTTTTATATCAATAATCATAATAATATTATCCATTTCTTCATATTTCAACTATTATTGGAAAAATTAGTTTTAGGCCAACACTTATGCTTTGTTTGGTAGAGATAGAGAATAGAAAGTAGAGAAGAGAGAAGATGAGTAGAGAGAAATTGATGAGAAATATAGTAGATTTATAAGTTGTTCGGTATGATAGAAATATTAGAGAGATTGAAGAGAAAGAATGACGTGACATTTCTCTCCCTTCGTTTGGTTGAATAAAGAGTGAGAAGAGAGAAAATTACTTTTTATATCAAAATACACTTTTACCCTCATATATATAAGTAATAATACAAATACACAGTTTATAAAGGCTAAAAAGCACTTTTGACCCCTGATGTTTCAAGTTTGTGCAAATTCTACCCCTACTCTATTTTTGTCGATGTTTCTACCCCTCATGTTTTCAAACAGTGCACCGTCTACCCTCCGTCAGTCAAACATTAAAAAACTAACGGTATGAGCTGATTTGGTTTTTTTTTAAATATTTTTCTGACCTGCCACGTGGAAATTACAAGTGAAATTGAAAAAAAGGGGCATGGGAGATTCAAACTCAAGACCTGTAAGTAACAAAATATGCATTTAACCAGTTCAGTTACATACATAATTGATATATACATCAAGCAAATTTAATTTATATCATTTCCTTAATCATCATCAACTTCATATACTCATCTTCATCTCTCCAATCCACTCAGGAACCTCTCCTGAGGAAGCATGACTGACGGAGGGGTAGACGGTGCACTGTTTGAAAACATGAGAGATAGAAACATCGACAAAAATAAAGTAGGGGCAAAATTTGCACAAACTTAAAACATCAGGGGCCAAAAATGCTTTTTAGCCGTTTATAAAAGGACAAAAAGGACAAATACATAAAACAGGTCCATCTCTCGTGTGAGTTTCTTCTCATTTTGAGGATAATGCTAAAAGGCATTGGGTCTCACACCTGTTTTCTCTCTTCACAGTTGTCGGACAGAACCAAACGAGGGTGGAGATGGAATCTCTTACCAATCTCTCTCTCGTGTACCTCTCTCTCTCTCACCAAATTCACCTCTACCAAACACTTTGCTTTAACAACCAACCAAACTCAACTCAACCCTTTAAAATTCTTGCTTCCACATTTTGTTATTGAGAAAGTGGGATCTCAATTTTCACAGCCAAATGAATGTGCTTTTAATCTAAAGCAAACAACATACTCTTGTGATACCATGGATTAATGCACCAAGACCCCTAGAGGCCGATTTTGTTGGGGAAAGTCACGGCGAGGACCTATGGGTCCATCCCCGATTTTGTTGGGGAGAGTCACGGCGAGTACCTATGGGTCCATCTCCTTATAAAGTCTCCCTCTTACCTTGAGTTCTCCGATGTGGGACTTGACTCTAACACATCACCCATGGTCCTCCCGTACAAACCATCGGCCCCTCCGGAAGTTATCCAGCCGAGACCATGGCCCCATGAACCATCGGCTCTGATACCACTTGTTGGGGAGAGTCACGATGAGGACCAATGGGCCAAGTCTGAGGGGAGACAGGAAGGAGATCTTAGACACCACATCTTAACCCAAAACCTTAAGGTATTAGGTTTATGGGTCCATCTCCTTATAAAGTCTCCCTCTTACCTTTGACTTCTCCGATGTGGGACTTGACTCTAACACTTGATTTCAACAGATTTTCCATGTTTCAAAAGCCAATTTAACGTATCTTGCAATACTTTATTTGGTCTCATCTTCATGTCCCACTAGTAAAATTATGCTATATCATTTAAAATTTACTAAATTGTAAGTTGATAACTATCATATCCAACCTTTCAAAAAAAAAAAAAAAACTATCATAGCCCACGACAAAGGGTAAGATAACAAATGAGAACAAAGGGTAATGCTCTATTGCACGACCCCATAGCCCACGACATTGCACTACTAGTGTGTTATTTGTTTTTCTTAACTGCCTTTTATTTCACAAATTGTTTTATATTCTAAACCAGAGATTTTGATTGGTTATTGAAGGGTCGTGCAGTGAGTAGTGCTGTAAGTTGTCGTGTAAAATAGCATAGCCCGAGAACAAAAGATCTTAACCCCTCGACGTAATGTACTATTATAGCATATGCCGTGAAGACGAAGGAATGCAGAGGAAGCAAGGCAGTAATATGTCCTGAACTGATACAAAAGCCCTCTATATGAAAATTACAATTAACCAATAATGATGTGTTTTTCAAGTAATGCAAAACTAGTACACTCATTTTATATGTACTTATTCACTGAGTTTCCACTTGAAGTGTAATAAGAGTGCTTTAAAGCCCATAACAAAATTGTATGGTGTGGTTTGACTGTGTTACAGCAATTCATTCCTTATGTATAGACCCATCAAATTGTGAGCTTTGAGAACTAACTGATCTTGGAGTGGAAGAAGGATTTCTCAGACCCTTCAGAAATGGAAACCTCAACATCTTTAGGACTTATTGGTTTATCATTATTGTCTGTATTGCTCAAATTACGAGTGTTCAAGATGCTATTACTTGTCTTCTGCTGTTGGTCAAACATCATCTTCAGTTGCTTACCTTGTTCTTCAATCCGCATTTGTAATTTTCTCTGAATCTGAAACCAAAAATTAAATTAAAAGAAGATATGAATGCAGAAACGTTGTAAAGAGTATGCATCTATGAAGTATTAAGTGCATGTTTGGATACACAGTAGAAACACAAGGAGCTAAAATCATAGTGGACAAAAGCAACTTTTGTTAGCTTTTGCTTCTGCTCACCCTGATTTTGACTTCATTGTGGTTTTTTTACTTGTATCCAAGCATTCACTAAGGATTTGTAGCAAAAAAGTGATAAGAGATAAGAATTGCAAGGATGTACCTCTAGCTGTTCATGAAGGTGCCGCTGAACATCTAGCTGCAGCTGAAGTGCTTCTCTGATTTGCAAGCCACTGCAGAGCAATAACAACAAATACAGTTGATTATAGAATAAGACAATCGGATGCCAATAAGAGAACCAAAAATGGAAGTACTAGAATTGGAATAAAAAAAGTGGCATAGGGAAAATAGGTTACGTTTTGACATCAAGATGCACATTCTCTACATGGGTTCTTTTGTTGTCAGATTTCCCTGAAACACAATAACAGTTTGTTAAGACACAGTTTGAGAAGTTCACTTGCTAATTTGAAAGTGAATGATTTGAATAAGGGTATTGAAGATTATGAATAACTGGAGAGTAATAAGGCAGTGGAAAACGTTTAGTCATACCCTATAATTGGTAGCATGTATCATTATCATCAAGCAGAGAAACAAAACTGTACTCATCATTTAGTAATTTAAGCTTTCAACCATATGAAAGGATATAAATGTATCCCTTTTTCATTGTTTTGCAACCTCCTTTTACCCCTTTAGATTTGGCTAAGTTTAAAGACATTGATAATAACAAAAATCAGATTAGTATATAATCTCACCCCATTACCAAGCACAGTAGCATAATCATTTGCTCACCACTTAGGATTTGAATGCTATCAAATTTATGATTAAAGAAATGTACTTGACATGAAATTCACTACTTAGGTGTTGTTCTAGCTTAAGCAGAGGTCTCAGGTTCGAGTTCCTGTGAATGCACGTGATAAATACTTGGAAATTAGAACTTCGCCGCCCATAGTGGTCCTAGCCAATTCGAACATGATTGCTTCAGTGGATGATACATGTGATTCAAACCAAAATATTGCAACTAGGTGTCTCTTTGGTTCTCCGTTGCGAACCATAGAATCAATTTTGATAGGTAAAATCAATTCAGCTGGAGGCTAGGGAGAGTAGCTTTTGCATTGAACATAACCAATTCTGAGATTTTATAATTGAATTCCACGACATTATCCTACAAAATTCACTTCTCTCATGAAGGTAACCATAAATAAATCACTTTATTTTCAACTCACGTTTATCATACTCAATTTTACCAAAATCAATTCTATCAAAATCAATTTTAGACAACGCTGATCCAAACATTCACTAATTTAGAAATTACCTTGAGCTGCCTCTGGCATGTATTTTGCAGTCCTATATTTCTGCAAATGACTCTTAACATGGAAGATGGTCAATCCATCTGATTCCATCAGCCTTAATATAGCTTTTGGTGTTGCCTCTACAATCAAGCATCAAAAAAGACTCAGAGGCTGAATTTTTTTTTTCACAATAGATAATCTCAGTAAGTTACTTACTCTCAGCACCTCCAAGGCTATTCACACATGCAACAAACTTCTCATGAAGATCCTGAGTCCATCTTATACGCGTTTTGCTCGAAACAGCAGGTCCACTACAAGCAGGGTTTCCAGTTATAGTTGAGACACTTCCTGCTGAGAGTGTTGGAGACAACTTGTCTTGCGGATGAGAAGAGAACTTGATCTGTGTTTGAGGTAAATTATATGGACCCTGCAGGACAGAAAGATTACAACAAATATAAGCAAGTCAATGAATGGAAAATATGCAAGAAAAAAAAACAAATATGGGGTTTGCAAAAGCACTAACCATGTTGTTGTCCTGGTTTCCTTTAGAAACATTGGATTGGCTCCTGTAAACTGAGACAGCATCATCAATGAACAACTTGTGTTGTTCAATTGGAAGAAAATTGTCTCCAGGGAAAGTCCCACATGGGATTTTATTAGAATTTTCAGGAGATCCACAACACTGATCACTATTCAATTGAGATTGCAAAGGATTTGACAACTCAAAATTGGGGCCAGATTGGTTTGGTGAATCAAGGAAAAGGGTTTCCTTGGGATTTTGATACAAAGGGAATTCCAAATCATGAGTCTTAGATTGAGTTATCAAAGAGGGATTACCACTACCATTACCATTACCAATTTGGCAATCATATTGAGGGAAACCCATGTAGATTTCTGTTGCATAAAACGCAGAAGCTGGTGACTCAAAACGACTGATAATGGTGTTATTAGATGATCTAGCTTGGCCTATGTATGGTGGTTGTTCCACTCCTCCACCACAAGTCCCCATATTCAAACCCTGTCTCACATCAAAATATTGGCAAAAATAATTGCCAAACTCAGAATTGAAATCACCAGGGCTTGGTTGAATCCGTCCCACAAAATCAATCTTGTTCTCGTTCATTTTTTTATACTAGGGTATCCACCGCCGACAACAGTAATAGTGACTAATCCACTCACCGTTGGCCACGAAAAATAATAAGAACTCTATGAAGTTTCATCCTTATTATGGAGCGCCATGTGGAATTGAGAAATGGAAGAAGTAAACAAGAACCGAAAGCGAGAAGATTGGAAATGTCAGAAGAGTGATGCTAAATTCGAGCCTAATTGGCATAAAGTTCCCTCTGATATTCCTGAAGGCTTCAGGAATAAGATTTGAATCTAATTTGTCTAAATGCTACCATACATACAAGGTCACCGGTTAGTTATTATTCTTGAAATAGGATTGGTATGAATGAACTGTGATCTATTGAAATACCCGAAGCACACAACACTGAAAACAACAAAGCCATATAAACAAACAAAGCCTTATAAACAAACAAATAATTTTTTGTCTAATGTTGTCTTCTTATGAATTTAAATGAAGCGCAAAAGAATCTGTAGAAAGATGACAGCTAAAGCAACCTACCTAGCTTGAATGAGTCACAATTAGAGGTTAAAAACTGCCCCAAACCTATACTCAAAGTATTCATTTTTTATGTTGAGCCCAAGAGTATCTATCCACCACTCACAATCACAAGGGGTGTCAGCAATAAGGATAAACGGATGACTACGAAATGTTTCTCATTCAAATGATCGAACTTGACCTCATGTTTCTTTTTTAGTAACAAAAATGATAGAACGCAGAAAAAATATATTAATAACCGTAGAGTGCCAGTGACATCTTGAAGTGAGTTGAAGATACCCGCTCCTAAGTAGGAGCTTTAGGAGAGATATCTAAAAAGGGTTGCCCACCACCAACTGAAATTCTTTGTAGATGTTGGGGGTTCGAACCTTATGAGAATGTAAAAATTATACCCGGAACCGTAGCTAATTATATCAATCCAAATTAGCACTTAAAATTTTAGAATAATGTTATTGGCATCTCTAGTGAAATAATTAAATGTTAGATAAAGATTCTGGCATAAATTCAGAAACAAATAGATCTGCAATTATTCTGAAAATGGATTTGGGAGAAGTAGCTTTAACCACCCACGCAGATGACAAATATAAATATAGATAGCCAAATCTTCCTTTCCAAAACAAGAAAATATATATTAGACTTGAAAGCCTTGTCCCATTGCCTGACACTGCATCTTGTAAAGTGGGGAATCAGAAATTACCGAAAAAGTGTAACTACCATTGTATTCATCTTGAAAGCACAATGGAACTTTAACTACAGAATTTCCAATAGCGTTCAGTAATCTTAATGGGCTACCCATTATCAAAAGTTAAGAAGACAGACACATGCATCGCATTCATACGCTTTGTCACTTCCTTCTTGCCATTGTTTTTTTCTGTGGTCAAAATGGAAGTCATATTCTTCTAACATAGTTAATTTTAAAACACTGTAGTTTTCTTTGCTCAGAATCAAATATGACACAAAGGAGAAAGTTTCACTTTAGAATTGATTTTACTTTTAAAATTAATAATAAAATGATTTCACAACATGGTCTGATATGGACGTATTAATTTACTTAGCAATTGGGCTGATCAAAGCCATGTATTCAATGCGTCGGGCAACCCATGGTTCGTTCGGACCGAAACCCAAGATATAAATAACAGGCATCATCCAAGCGATGGGGGACCTATCATTTCACGCATTTTTTACTTGCCTTGTTACTTCGTTTTCTCCCGAATTAGTTAGCCCAAGTTTATTGCTTCCGTACCGGAACATTGGCGCCCACCGTGGGGCCCAAGGAAATTCTTCCTAGGCTTCATTTTCATCAGAAATGGTGACTCGATCCGGGGCGAACGGGGAAAGAAACATAATCCCGCCGGATAATGTTAATCCTGACGTTCTCCAGCGGATCATGAATGATCTCAACGACTTACGTCAACACAATCAACAGTTGCAAACTCAACTTACCGATCTCAATCAGACTCATGGGTTACGAGAGGGCGATTGAAGAATGGCTGAGACGGTGGTGGATTTCCAACCTTTCACTGAAGAAATAGCAAACACTACCATCCCAGATAATTTGAAGACACTTGTTTTGGATTCTTACTATGGAGACACTGATCCAAAGGACCATTTGGTGTATTTTAATACAAAAATGGTCATTGTGGGCGCATCGGATGCACTCAAGTGCAAGATGCTTCCATCTACTTTCAAGAAGTCTGCTATGACTTGGTTTACGACGTTACCTTCACGTTCGATAGTGAATTTTACAAAATTGTCTGCAAAATTCTTGTCACAATTTTCAACTAGCCGCGCGCAGAAGGTAACTCCAGCAACGCTATTCAATGTTCGTCAAGGGCAGTATGAATCTCTACAGTCATATATGGGGCGATTCAATCAGTTGTCAGTGCATTTAGAAGATAAAATGCTAGAAATTTGCATAGCCGCCTTCGAATTGGGATTAAAGCCAGGGAATTTGAATAGCAATCTAAGCAGAAAGCCGGTGACAACAATGGCGCAGTTACGAATCAGAGTTCAAGGTTTCATTAGGGAGGAACAAAGCGATCAAGTTAAGAAGAATCGTCCAAATGCGGCGGTTTCCGGCCATCAACATCAGTTTGAGACGAAGAAAGGGGCAGTTTACGATCAGTGTTCAAAGGGAGCAGTTGAGCATGGAGATAGAGGGCATAATAACTGGAACCGTTTTGACAATCGTCAAGATAACCGTTCCAACTTTAAATATCGTGCTCAACCGTATGGCACTCGTGGGTATGGACATTCTATGACGTGGACTAGAAATCAAAATGATCGTGCGATACCTTTGGCGGTTAATTTAACTGAAGCTTTGCACACGTGCTTAGAGGCGAATGTCATTCGTTTTCCAAGACAACCGAAACCGCCACCGGGCCACGTGGATAAGACAAAATGGTGTGAGTACCATAGGATTTCAGGACACAACACTGATGATTGTTTCACTTTGCGAAAGGAGATAGAAGCATTAATAAAAGCGGGATGCATGAAAAAACTATCGGGGCGTAACAATTCGGAGGAGGCAGGAACTTCAGTGAGGCGCAGTGATGAAGGGAAGGAAATTGAGAATGAAGAGCAAAAGAAGCAGACAGAGGGAAAATCAAAGGGCCGAATTCATTCTATTTTTGGTGGATTTCGTGGAGGGGGAACAACTAATTCAGCTCGAAAGAGGTATGTTCACTCTATTAACGCAGTTTATTCTAATGATTGGGGAAGTTGGGGAATCAATCAGCCAGATATTACCTTTAATGCGAGAGATTTTGAAGGGATTCAACCTCATGAGGATGATCCAATTGTAGTAATGTTAAGGATAGCAGAGTATGAAATTGAAAGGGTATTGTTAGACCAGGGCAGTTCAGCCGACTTAATTTATGGGGATGCTTTTGAGAAGTTGGGTTTAACAGAGTCAGATTTGTTACCTTATGATGGATCGTTAGTAGCCTTTTCCGGAGAGAAAGTTTTTGTCAGAGGATATGTGGAGCTGAATACAGTTTTTGGTGAAGGGAAGAATGCGGAGGCATTTGCCATTAAATTCCTGGTGGTAAAGTGTACTTCGCCCTATAACGTGCTTATTGGGAGACCATCATTAAATAGACTTGGGGCGATTATTTCTACCAGACATTTGACAACCAAATATCCATTAAGCACAGGAGGTGTAGGAGTTCTAAATTCTGATCAGGTTGTAGCTCGAAAATGTTATTCAGAAAGTTTCAAGCAGTACGGTCATATGGGAAAGAAAGCTGTGAAAGAAGGACATCGAGTATATGAGGTGAGTGTTAATCAAAATGAAGTGAGTTTGGATCCTCGTGATGGATTTCAGGAATATAAGAAGGACATCCTAGTGATTGGTGAAAGAAATTTGAAAGTAGGCGTCAGCATAACAGTGAGTCAAGAGGACAGATTAGTTAAGCTTCTGGCGGAGAACATGGATTTGTTTGCATGGAGTGCGAAAGATCTCCCTAGGATTGATCCGGAATTTATTTGTCATAAACTAGCTCTAAATCCTGGGGCAAAGCCAATTGTTCAGTTCAAGAGGAAGATGGGCGAAGAGAAAGCAGAAGCTGTGAGAGTGGAAACTAATAAATTGTTAGAGGATGGATTCATCAGAGAAGTAAAGTATCAAACTTGGTTGACAAATGTTGTTATGGTGAAAAAGACTAATGGAAAGTGGAGGATGTGCACTGATTACACAGATTTGAACAAGCATTGTCCAAAGGATTCTTATCCTTTGCCAAACATTGATAAACTTGTGGATAGAGCGTCCGAATTTGGTATGCTCAGTCTCATGGATGCATATTCAGGATATCATCAAAACAGAATGTATGGACCTGATGAGGAGAAAACAGCTTTCATGACGAATCAGGCGAACTATTGTTATCAGACTATGCCGTTTGGGCTAAAAAATGCAGGTGCAACTTATCAGAGGTTGATGGATAAAGTTTTTGATAAACAGGTGGGGCGAAACATGGAAATTTATGTGGATGATATGGTGGTTAAGTCAGATGAAATGTTAGCACAATGTTCAGATTTGAAGGAAGCTTTTGGTGAACTCAGGAAGCATAATATGCGGCTTAATCCAAAAAAGTGCTCGTTTGGGATTCAAAGTGGAAATTTTTTGGGCTTTATGATCACAAGGAGAGGAATTGAAGCAAACCCTGATAAGTGTAAAGCCATTCTCGAAATGCAGAGTCCTACTTCAGTGAAGGATGTGCATAAATTGACTGGGAGAATTGCAGCTTTAGCAAGGTTCTTGTCGTGTTATGGAAACAAATCAGCTCCATTTTTCCAATGCTTGAGAAAGAACAAGGCGTTTTAGTGGACAGAGGAATGTAAAGTGGCATTTCAAGATTTAAAGAAACACTTGTCCAGTCCACCAATTTTGTCAAAACCAATGCCATGTATTTCGCTCTCAATGTTTATTTCAATATCTGATAACGCTGTTAGTTCAGTTTTGCTGCAAGAAATTAAAGATGATTTGAGAATCATATATTTTGTGAGTCATGCTCTCCAAGGAGCAGAAGTAAGATACCAAAAAATAGAAAATGCTGCTTTAGCCTTGATCATATCCGCCAGGAAATTAAGACCTTACTTTCAAGGCTTTCCAGTTGTAGTCAAAACTGACTTACATCTTCGCCAAGTGTTACAAAAGCCTGATTTAGCAGGAAGAATGGTTTCATGGGCTGTTGAGCTATCGGAGTTTGGAATTTCGTTTGAGAAAAAAGGGCTAGTCAAAGCACAAGCTTTAATAGATTTTGTTAATGAAATGTCTCAAGAAGAAAGAAATTGTAACACCCCGATTTCGGTGGCGTCACTTTAGTAACCAAAAATCAAATAAAGCGGAAAAGCAGGTATTTTTTTTTGTTTTCTTTTTAAATAAAAAGACTTGTCGAAATAAAGGCTCAACCCAATCGCGATTAACAGCGACTAATATACAATAAAAGCACATCCCTCGCTGCATCCCAAAATCATCGTCACGAGTGACCTCAAGTGACGGAAAGTAACATCAAGTAACTGAAAGTGGTGCCCGCAGGCAAACAAGTGCGACCCATAGCAAGAGTCATAAGTTTTATAAATACAATCCTCCAAGAAAGAGAGTCAGCCCAAAACGGCCTCCAAAGGACCTCCTACGTCCGACAAACTCCCTGTGATCCTCATGGAAGAGAACCACACAAAAAGCTAATAGTCGGGGACCTACCCTGCCCCAAAATAAGAAATGAAAATCAGAGCTATGACATTAACACCCAACCTTAGTAGGCTCTAAACACCCATACCCTATACTTCCATCATCGACCCTCATCTGGTCATGCGTTCAGTCCGGGCCCTCGTCGAAACTTCAGTAATGGTCATTACGCTCCTGGTCCTCCCCGAGTGACGAATCATCACGAACCAGCTGTCGAACGTCTGGCAGCAGGCCGACCGCCCAAACACAGACATACAAACAAATCCAAGGCGCTAGGGTCAACTCACGGAATATAATAGATAATACAAACAACATGTGAAGAATAAGGGGGTATATATATGTTGTATATATACATATAACTTATGTATTGCCTACCCTAGGGTATATACATAGCATATTTATCAACATCAAATCATCAAGATATATAACGATGTTTATCAACATCAAATCACAAATGACAATTGGATCTTCAACACATCAACAAATATAGTTAGGTGCATGGCGTGCCAATGCAATGTCATGCTCAAAAGATGATCCGGATAAAATGTCACCATCTCGATGGATGGGACAAGCCAAGCATCTAGCTCCACTAAAGCATCTCGCTTTTATGAAGCAGCTCACTTCTGTAAAGCATCTCGCTTTTATGAAGCATCTCGCTCCTGTGAAGCAGCACGCTCATGTGAAGCATCTCGCTTCAATGAAGCATCTCGCTCCGATGAAGTCCGATCTGAGATCGTCCTTCGGAAAGCAGCACACTTTCCAAGAAATGTATGCATGAATGCAATATGGTTAGCCAAACAATGAAACGTCCTCACCAAGGTACGCGTGTCTAGCTAGAGTACATTGTCTCTACAATACCCTAAGGTAAACAAGGAAGTGCTAGTCGCACTTGGTAACTTTCCTAGTCACTTTGGCTCACCGTCTCGATGGCCAACCAAACTGCTCAACGAGCAAAAGAATGCATCTCGCACTCAGTGACCTTTCAAGTTACCCTGGCTCACCATCTCGATGGCCAAACAACTCATCAACAATTAGAGAGAATGTTGCTCGCATTCTGTGACTTCTCGTCACAACAGCTCATCTTCTTGAAGACTGAACCAAATGCTCAAGGAGCAAGGAGTGTCATCCGCACTCAGTGACTGTCCCAGTCACAACGCTAGGATTGCCGACACTTCCCGTTTTCAAACTTATTTCAGATCCTAAGTCTTTTCCAAGAAATTGTTATTACTATTTGAATATGTTCTATCTTTGGTTAATGCATTATGAATTTCATTTATGAAGTCAAGTTTCGTTTCTCTTTTGTTCCAAAACTCTATAAGTAAAAAGATCCCAATTAACCCAAGTAATTCCCCGAGAAGGTCTCGATCCTAAAATGACTATGGCTTAGACCTCCGGTCAAAGCCTGCCTAGAATTTCCCAAACCTCGTCATTAGCATGGCATAACATCACGTTTTCCCACACTCCGAAATCATATAATCATGTACTATCTCAAGTCAGTACAATTCAATAGAGCATATGCAGGACATCGTAAACTCAACAGAAGTAATGGCATATAGCTCAGTTCAATAACAATATCAATATAACAATAATTCAGTGCGGAAATCATAAGACGGAAACCAGTAAACGGCCGAAGCCTCTCAGAAAACGGAGACACACGTCTCACATAAGTTCACTCGACCGAAGCCTCCAGAAAACATTTTCCAATTCAAAGCGATACACAATATTCAATGCAATCCTCAATATCAAGCAATATTCAAGTCGAAGTTATCGACGCCTACAATACAAATAGCTAGTAAGTAAGTTGCCCTAACCTCGAGTTGTTCCAGTCTCGCGGTTCAGGTCTCGCTCACAAGCTTGTTCAGTCAACCCCAAAGTTTCCACAATTGAACCTTTGAGCAAACAAAGCCATAATGAATCAAAACAAGTCGATACAATCGAAACAATCTTAACTAATGTTCGACAAAGCTCAAGAAGCTTCAGAGCACAACATTTAGGCACGAATGGAAGGGCTTTCCCCGAATGGATGAGTTTTGACTCGATTCAAGTTTTGTACAAAAACACTTTATTCGCTAAAACGTGCATAACTCGAGTTACAGAACTCGGAATGACACGAAACCAAAGCCAAAATTTCGACAACGGAGAGAGCTATGCTATAACTCAGGTCATACAGACCCAAAAATTATTTTTGGACATGGTACCATGGCATATAAGTTTCGGCCACTATCAAAATAGGGTTTCCCGAACTTTCTCTTCGATCTAATTTAATTCCTAGGTATTCTTAGGCGATATCTAGGCCAGGGAAACTCTCAGAAAAATTATCGGATCGAAAACTAACACAGGGGTATTTTGGTCAGTGTTTTTAGCCCGAAAACTCGAAGTCGGAATTTCGAAAAACAAATTAGATGGGGACGTCACCAACGACGTTTATGACAACTAATCCTACTAGCGCTAAGCTCAGTCGAGAGTTTTTTTATCCAAAGAACGAAGCTTTGGTCATAAAATGGGTATTTTCACAGAATTGAAGCTCTGCGACGATTCGGCAATATTCAACAGAAAACAACCGGATATTCATGCTCTTGTGCATGTAGGCAATAAGTTTAGACACTGAAATCAAGTTATTTGGACAGTTTTACAAAAAGCTCAAAACTTTGAGCACAGAAAGACAGAGAAAAACGACAGAATTGACGATCAGAAGTAAGAAATAGCATCTATACCTTGAGGTCTTCGAATCGCAACTGCCGGTGCAGCGATCAGGCAAGAAACGGCGAAAATCTTTTCTCCCCTCTCCTTCCTCAAGCTCGCGGGTTTGGCTATGGTGTTGGAGAAATTTTTTGATTTTTTTCAAGCTATTTATAGTTTATGGAAAATGCAGAAAAATGAAAATTTCGCGATTCTGATTTTTCCTGTGCCTTCCTCTGTGATTTCTAAGATAGGTTCTGGCGACAGAATTTCAAAACTCAGAATAGGTTTCTTGGAATTAAGAGAAACGATCCAAAGTCGGTGTAAATCTATTTTACCCGAAAAACTACTTTTTGCAATTGATGTCGGATGAGAAAACTTCTTTCTGAAGAAAGATTAGAAACCTCAAAAGAAATAGGTGTATGCGTGTGGAATCTTCGTTTGAAGCTCCGAATAGAAAAAGTCTCCATCGACAGTTTATTTTAAGGTTCTTGAGCTATCAGAGATTCAGTTTCGGCAAATATCCAAGAATTGGAATCGGACGTTCGTACATTCCAGGGTTTCGTGTCGAAACGCTTATCATGGAAAGGATTAAGAGAAATTCTAACATTTCTCTGAAGATTTTTGGGATTAGTTTCTATAGTGCTCTTAAGGGTAAATTAATCGTTTACTAACGCTCTTGCCCTAGGCGTAAGCGAATAAGACTCGTGTTATAACTTATATCGATTTTAATACTATTCTTAGTCTTTTCCTGAACTTTCTCCTTCATAAATTTATTCCATTCGGTAAACACTTGTTCAGGTTTCCTTCAAGATACATCAAAACCTAATCGTGGATAGGAATTTAATTAATTAATTCTATAACTGAAATTTTGGGTCTCACAGAAATGAAGAACCAGGTGAATGGAGTTTGTCAGTTGATGGTTCGTCCAATGTCAAGGGCAGTGGGGCAGGAGTGATCTTAGAAGGACCAGGAGGCGTAACAATTGAGCAGTCACTCAAGTTTGATTTTAAAGCAAGTAACAATCAGGCAGAGTATGAGGCTATAATTGCAGGATTGAGACTGGCGATTGAAATGGGCGTACAAAGTATTATGATCAAAACAGATTCGCAGATAGTTTCCAAGCAGATTCAAGGGGAGTATCAAGCAAAAGATGCACAATTGGCCAAGTACTTAGCGAAGGCTCAGAATTTGATGAAACAGGTAGACAAAGTGCAGATTAATCATGTTCCGCGAGAGGAGAATACGAGGGCTGACATATTGTCAAAATTGGCAAGTACCAAAAAGCCAGGGAATAACAAGTCAGTGATTCCGGAAGTTTTAAACAGCCCAAGTATTAAGAATGATGAAGTTATGGTGATTTCAAGGGTAATAGATCAAAATTGGATGGGCCGAATCAAGATGTGTTTGGAAGCAGAGGGAACTGATTTACTTTTGTTCACTAAAGATCAGATCCGTGAAGCAAGTCATTATACTCTTCTGGGCGATCAATTGTACAGTAGAGGGGTATGTATTCCATTGCTGAGGTGTGTTTCAAACGAGGAAGCTGAAAGGATTATGTTCGAGGTACATGAAGGGGTTTGTGCGAGTCATGTGGGCGGAAGGTCTTTGGCGGCGAAAGTGTTAAGAGCAGGATTTTATTGGCCGACACTAAGGACAGATTGTATGGAATATGCAAAGAAGTGTGAGAAATGCCAGATATATGCGGATTTACACAGAGCACCGCCTGAAGTTTTAAGTTCAATGAGTTCATCATGGCTATTTGCAATGTGGGGTGTGGATATTTTGGGACCTTTTATTCCAGCAGGATCACAAATCAGATTCGTGTTAGTTGCAGTTGATTATTTTACTAAATGGATTGAAGCAGAGTCAATGGCGAAGATAACAGCAGAAAAAGTCAAGAAGTTTTACTGGAGAAAGTTAATTTGCAGATTTGGCATACCGGCTACAATTATCTCAGATAATGGAACACAATTTACTAGCAGGAGCGTGAAGAATTTTTGTGCAGAAATGGGTATTGAGATGCGTTTTGCCTCAGTTGAGCATCCACAATCAAATGGGCAAGTGGAATCTGCTAAAAAAGTAATTCTGAATGGAATCAAGAAGCGATTGGGCGAAGCAAAATGATTATGGGCTGATGAGTTGATCACAGTTATTTGGGCGTACAATACGACACCACAATCTACAACTGGTGAATCACCTTTCAAGTAAACTTATGGGGTCGATGCAATGATTCCAGTGGAAGTGCAAGATGTGACATTCAGGGTGGCAACTTATAATGAAGAGCAGAATGATTTGAATAGACTTGTTGATTTAAATTTGGCTGCTGAAACCCAGGCGGAAGTTCGATTGCGACAAGCCGTGGTAAAGCAAAGGTCAGAAAGGCGTTACAATTCAAGAGTGGTACCAAGGCAGATGGAAGTGGGCGATCTAGTGCTGAAAAGAAAAGCAAAGGGGCCTGATGGTTCAAAGTTGTCACCAAATTGGGAAAGACCTTACAGAATTTTACGAGAATTGGGCCAAGGGGCGTATCATTTGGAAGAATTGTCAGGGCGAAGGGTGCCGAGAGCTTGGAATGCGCAGCATCTCCGTTACTATTACAGTTGATGTGTAAGGTGTTCTTTCAGTTTGTGTGATGTTGTATAGTTTGTTTCAGTTTATGTGTGTTGAAGACTACGTTTGTTCTCCTTGTTGTTTAAGACTATGTTTGTGTGTGTAAGACTAAGTGTTGTGTGCTCTTTTCACTACCCGGAAGGGAGAGTTTTTAATGAGGCATCATATATTAATGAATAACAGGTATGCACTCTTTTCTCTACCCCAGGCGGGAGAGTTTTTAACGAGGCATAACCTTTTGTAAAATGTTCAAGTGTACAACATTTTATTCTGTTTCGTGATTAGAAACGCATCAACTTAGGTCTATCAATTGGGCGATGCCAGGCAATTGAGAAAGAATAAGTCTCTTAAAACTAGAGCATTTGACCACGAATTCATAAGCGCAGCCTTAAGTTGGATTTAAGCTTGTCCAAATTAAGCACAAGTCTCCACGCGAGCAAATAATCGAATCAAACAGTGTGGCTTTGATTCAACGAACAACTAAGTCAAAAAAGTGAAAATTTTGACTAAGTTATATATGCAAAAGCCTTATGATTCAAAGAATAGTTGATTGATATAAAATTTTCCAAAAATTCTTGGAATTTGCTTAGGCAACATTTTACTATATACAGTAAAGAAAGGTGGAATAGACTCGATACAAAGGTTAGTGAATGGCAATTCTATTAAATCATATCTATGAATTGTTGATATCTGAAGTTACTGATAGTTATCTCAGAAAAATAGTAAATGATTTATGTTATTCATTTTCATTGTTTTGGGCGGAATAATTTTATTAGCATTGGTAGATATGATATTAAGTTTAGATTACGGTATAGAGTTGGAGAAATTTTGCCAAGATTGGGTAAATGATGCAAGATGAGTCATTGATGAACAAAAGACTTGATAATTTTTTCAGCGTTCAAACGAAGGACATTACATGAGGAAGATAAAAGGGAAGCAGGAAAGCAGAAGAAGTTAAGATCTTTGGCACAGCACAAGAAAGAGAAGACGCTACAAGATTTGGAATTTAATTATTTTCCCCTTCGCCTTCTTTGTTGATGACGTGCTCGTCTTCATTCTTTTCTTCTTCTTCTTCTTCTTCTTCTTCTTCTTCTGCTTCCGCGTTCTCAGGGCTAATTAGTTTGCCGTCCACAATTCGGGCGTATGGATTAGAACCGTTGAAGTTGATAGCCAGTTCAGGGTTAAGGAAGGAAATCTTCCCTATCTCCTTGGCGAAGCCAGCCTCAAATTGATCCAAAACAGAGCACTTCAATTCTGCTACTTCTGAGTTCAACTTCGATTTTTCCTCAAGAAGTTGGTTGTGCACAACAGTCATTTGGGCGATATCAGCTTTCACTTTGTCATTCTCTTCAGTCAATGCTTTGAATCTCTTCAGTCAATGCTTTGAAAGAAGCATTGTTTTCTTTAGCAGTCTTCTTCAGGTTTGCAATTTCCAAAGCCAAATCAGCGGCTTTCTTTTCATTAGCTTTGTTGGATTTATCCAACAACTTCATCGTGTCTTTCATCTTTCCAATTTCTTTTTCTTTTTCTTCAACAAGTTTTGCATTGGCAAGGCCATCGAAGTCAACAGCTTCTAAGTCAACCATCTTGGAGATAGCAGCAATCTCCAAGCCTTTGGTCATCAGGGCTTGACAAGCCTCCTTCAGACCAATCTTCCTCATTTTTTCACGATCAACCTCAAAAACTAAATTTGTTTCCACTAGAGAGTTGAAATCAATCTTGGAGTCCCATAGAGAAGTCACTTCGTCAGACGTCAACTCTTCAAATTCTTTCAGCAAATTCTTCCAGCAAGGGGGCGGAGCACTTGATGAGCCACCTTTGTTCGCCTCAGCAGCAGTATCCTTAGTCATGAACTTTTCTAAGGATGTTTGACTTGAGCCTTTACTCTTGAGGGAGTCAGGATCTCCATTCTTTTTCTTCTTTTTAGCGGGGCGATCGCTTTCGATACCTGAGTGGCTGGTATCATGGTCAATGAGGGATTTTGCTGGGTTTCTCTTTTCTCGCGCAGCTTGTTGTTCACGGCGAAAACGAAGGATATCTTCGTCGGATAGGCGAGCCATTGTTCCTGGACAAGAAAAAGTTATAAGGATACAGTGGGAAATTTTGTGTAACATATGGATTGGGAAATGCAGATAAAGATGCCTTACCAACATATTCACCCACTTTATTAACAGAGAAGGCGTTCATAAAATCATTAAGATTTAACTCTATGGTGGACAAGAGTCGACAGTCAACTAGTTCTTCTTGGGTCAGGGGTTCATCAGGAATCTTGATGATGACTTCATACTGGTTCGTCTAGTAGAATGGAAATCGAGGACTTCCATCATCAAAGTAGAAAACATCTTTACAGGGTTCGAATTCACGGAGTTTGAAGAATTTTCCTTTTAAATGTTTGTAATGGCTTTTGTATAGGGTAAATAGTCCTAGTCCTCTAGCAGTGGCGAGCGAAACGTATTCACCTCTAACGTTTCGCCCGCATATCTCAAAGAAGTAAAAAAACTTATTGCTAGTAGGTTCGATATTGAGGGTGAGGCATAAAATCTCAAAGGCTTTTAAGTAAGCCCAAGCATTAGCATGAAGTTGGGTAGGAGCTACATTCAAGAGGGTTAGGATAGAGCAAGTAAAGTCTGAAAAGGGAAGTGTGTATTTCAAATCAGCGAACAAATTTTCAAAGAGGTAAGTAAAGTTTTTTCCTTGGTTGTCAATTTTTCCAAAGCAACATGATTCATTAGGGGAGCAAGGTAATATGTCCAAGTGGGCATCTAAGCCATCTTTTCGAAAAGAATATTTGGTGACTAGATTTACAACAGCTTTAGGGGTGCAGATTTTTGAAAATTGTTTTTTGATTTTTCTAGAGACCCATATAGAGTCTGCAGTAGTTTGAACATTAAGTGTGGGAGTTTCCCTTCGAGTACGTTTAGCAGCCATTTTCAGAAGGAATCCTGAAAGTAAAATTTTAAGAAGTATGAGATGAAAAGAGAAGTTGCGGTCAAGCTTCTGGGTTTAGAATGTATGAGTTTTATACAACATTTCTGGGTTGCAAGAAAGTGATAAAAGAATCTACAAGTTGAGAATGGGTATGGGAATTGAAAGTTGTAAAGTTGCAGAGAGAAATGAGGTGGATTCGTACCTTGGGAAGAAGAAGACTTGAACAATTTCTGGAAATGTCGATGCAAATGGTGGATGCAAGAGGAGAGCTTTGAGTGTTGAATGCAATTGGTGAAGAAGAAGCAAGAAATTTGAACTCTTTAGTCTTTGGTTAAAGGATAAGTATGAGTAAGAGGAAAGTAAAATCAATGGATTTTATAGAGAAAGAGATGAAGGTGAAAAGGTGAAATTAATTGTGAATAGACGCGTGTCTTCACGCGTGTGTTTAAACCACACAATATGACGTTTTGGTTGGAGAGACACATTGGTTTGAGAGATTTGAATTTGAAAGGATATGTTAGTCCGGAAGACGGGACGTTTCAAAAGCAGGTTATAACTTTTTAAGTTTGAAAGGGTACTTTGGTCCAGAGAGAGACAGGTTTGGTGAAAGAGCATGACTTTTCGTGTGAAAGTTTGATTGTGATTGTTATATATAATTATTTTATTCTTGATAGTGATGTCAAGAAGGTTTAAAGCATTTAATGACATTGTATACCGAGTTCCCAAATATATGCAACATATCTCTGTTGATGTATTTATGACAGGTTAAGTAATGATGATTTTGAAACTTGCCACGGTAAGGGCAAGTGAAACGATGGCAAAGACAATTGGTCAACTAATGGGAGAAAGGACAAGAAATAAGCCTGAGGAAAATTATAGTTAAAGTGGTTACTGTTTGTTTTTTAGATATTAGAACTTGTACGCCCATTATGTTTTATGTAATTACTCTGGGCTTAGCAAAGACACTTTCTCCTTATTACAAGCCTCAGTGTCTTGTGGGCTTGTGGTCTGATATGGGCGTATTAATTTACTTAGCAATTGGGCTGATCAAAGCCATGTATTCAATGGGCCGGGCAACCCATGGTTCGTTCGGACCGAAACCCAAGATATAAATAACAGGCACCATCCAAGCGATGGGGGACCTATCATTTCACGCATTTTTTACTAGTCTTGTTACTTCGTTTTCTCTCGAATTAGTTAGCCCAAGTTTATTGCTTCCGTACCGGAACACAACATGCACTTATTCATTCAAAATTTAAAAATCACCCTACTATTGTAGTGTATACTATATACCGACTTGGTTTTCAGCTCATATAAGTGGTATTATGAAGGTCCAAACGTATTTTTTGTGGAGTATTTTTAATTACACTCTAACACTCAAGTTGTTTTTGCCTTGAGAATGGTGAGTGAAATATAACTGGAAGGTACTTATCTTAGCCTTTTATATTGGTATTAGTCAAAGTTAGGCTACTTGTAAAACGCACCGTACAATCCTCAGACAACAACGACACACGAGATAAAGGCTCCAGATCGAGCATGGGCGGACTCTCAGACAATGAAGCATGTATGGAGGAGAAATTAACTCGAGATGCTTATAAAAGCAATTCGAGATAAACAATTTTAAAATCATTTTCGGGTTAAGATAAAAAAGTCCGCTTTTCCTTCACAAATGGTGGAGACATGGCATTCAAATTCTCATGCTTGAACAATTCTTTTATGTTTTCAAACTTGAACTATTATGATTAAAAACAATCGTAGTCTTGTGAAGGACGGGTTGGCCAGGCAAGGAGAGACGCCCGCCCATGCAATGGATTTGGGCTTGTTTACATTCTTGCACGAGGAATTGGGCCTTGGATATGTGAGGCTCAATTCCCTAGATTCTTTAGGGTTACAGATCGTACAATCCTTAAGACAAGGATCCTACGCTTATGAGGTGCTCGCCCAGCCCACAAGCCCACAAGACATTGTGCTCGAACGTTACCAGAGCTAAGATGTCTTAAGTTACTTCAACCTTACTTCGGCCTTTCTTGGATGCGATCTTACAATTTCAAACGCCTCCGGCACCCTCCAGCACATCCAACGCCACCCACCACCCTCCATCACCTCCAACGCCACCACCATCACCACTGCTACCTCCACAACAACCACCACCTTCCAACACCTCCACCTCCAACGTTGCCACCACCACCACCACCATTGTTGCCTCTGTCACTACCACACCCTCCAACACCGTCATTTCCACATCCACCACCACCGTCGACTCCATAATTACAACCACCACCTCTACCATCACAATCGTCATCGCCGCCACAACCACCATGTGGCTGCAACCACAACTATCATCGCGGCCACAAGGTAACATCTACCTCCACCATCACACCTTCATCGCAACTATAACCACCTCCATCGTCGCTGACGTTGGCACCACCACCCGCATTACCACCTCCACCACCACCCTCACTTTCACCACCACCATCACCGCTACCACTGCAACACTCCACTACCACAACCGCCACTGTGACCTGACTCCTCCATTATATGTCGCCACTACCATCCATTGTCGTGAATTTATAAAGTTGATAATTGTTGTGACTATTGTTGATTTATAAAGTTGCGAACAACTTTTTTTTTAAATTTAAAACCACAAAAAACTAAAACTGGATTTATAAAAATAAAAACTAGTTTTGGTTTTTAAAATTTTCAAAACATAAAACAAAAAACCACCCCAAACATATTTGAAAATTTCAATACATAAATAATGTGTTACACCAACTTTTCCAACATTGACTTAAGTTCCCTGAGTCATTTTATGGTCCGGACACTGATTAGTTTAGCTGGCTATTACAATTACAATTAAAGTTTAGCATCATGCGGAGATTGAGATTTTTTAAAATTGTTGAAACTCTTGTGTTTTACTAAAGAAATCTCAACTCTTGCGAATAGAACAAAGTTCTTGGTCAGCCCCCTACCGCTTAGTACGCTGACTGTGGGGTGAGAAATTAGTCTCACGGCTATCGGCTGTGGAAATACTTTTGTCAAGAGAAAAAAAGAGTTCAAATATTATTGCTGAATAGAGTCTTTTTTGGTTACGTGGTTAAAAAAAATAAAAATTATCATATACTATTAACTCTTGAGATTAATTTCTATACACTGACGGTATAAAAAGTTTTACAAATTTTACACAGTCATTCAATCACAATATTTTATTTCCTATTTTAAATATTATTAAATTTAAAATTAATTATGAGTTATCAAAATAGAGGAATGCATGTGATTGAATTATGATGTAAAACTTAGTTTTACTATCATTGCATAGAAATTAATCTCTAACTTTTTATTATTCCTACCAAACGAATCCTTAAATTAGCAGGAAGGAGCAATACAAGCCGGGATTCTGTATAAGCGCAGATCCTACCTAAGTACGCCAAATCATAAATGGAACCTTTAATGACTGTTTTTTTTTAAATTAACCTTTAATGACTGTTAATCTTCGTTCAAATTTTAAAATTTCTATAGATCCTCACCTATTTTTAATAATTATGGCTAATTTACAGAGATAGTGTAGTATTAGGAAGGTAAATATTATGCGACGTTAAGTTGTAGAAGACACTTTATCAACTTCATTGATGGAACTCATTTCATCGGGAATGTCTAATCTCTGTAACCGGCTAAGTATCATGGATCCTTGTAACCAATCGTACGACATTAATTAGAATAACTTAATTTAAATATCTCTAATGTCAAATAACTGTCTTTAATTTGTTAATCAAGTTGTTTAGTAAGCTAAGCTGTCTATCTAGAGCAAACACATTTTATAGAGGAAGACAACAAATGAACAAACACAAAACAAGTCGTTGATTTTGCTTGGGAACATCCGGAATGGATTAATCATACATATATATATATATACCGTAGTGGATGAGGATGATGAATATCATTAAGTATTAGAATAAGTAAACGTTGCATAACTGTCACACACTTGTAAGGAGAAGTTTTGTCCTTGGAACCTAAATGTCATTATCATATATGGGAATCAAATTAAGGGGCTCAACCATGTAATTATAGGGTGAAAAGCAAGATTCCTCAATAGAAACTCAGCCTGTTAAGGAATTATCTAGTTCGATGTAGAATCCTACCGAAAATACTAAATACAGTAAAAAAAGTGCACAAACTTTGTCTTCATCCTTGAAACCCATAACTTGTACGTTTATAGGAAGGGGAGATTAGGGTAAATATTTTTTTAATCCACTGATTTTAATAGTTGATATAATGATTTTTTAATTGAAAATTCTGGATCATAAACTAATAATAGTGAATTACTGATGACTACTTGAAAAATGGTTTGCATTATAACTTTTCTAATAGGTAGATAAACTCTCAATTGCCGAAGAATCTTGCTGCACCAAGGGCTTAAGAAAAGGGAAAAAAAATTGTTTACAATTAGTGACGAGTTGCCTCGCTAGTTCATCACTGCACTGTTGTAAATTTTGGTAAATATATAAAAAATTCCATAAACAATTTGTGGATTCAATTTAAATCCTTTTCATTTTGTTTCTTTGAAGTGTGTCAAATTTTACGAACAGTGAGAATGAACCTCAAGTTGACACTCTTGTCTGTGTTAGAACTCTCTCCTTCTCTCCTAGCAATAGGAGTTTCCCCTCCCACATCATGGACAATCGGTAGCTTTCTTGCTTGAAATCCTTTGTTTCCCTTTTCCTTTGTTTTCACTTGATGGGCTAGCTACACTAAAAAAAACTGGAAAATGAAATAACGGTGGTTTAAAAATCAAACTCCTACTGCGTTTTCCTTATTGTTTCAATAATATTTTTTCTTCAATCGTTTTCTATTTCAATGGTGAAATTATTGAATTCACAAAAACTAACATTTCTGTATAAAAAATGTCCCATTTGAATTTGATGCATTAAATTAATTGATTTAATAATTAAATGAAGGATGTAGTATTTCATATTTAAGTGAAGAGATCGATATAACTCTAGAATAAAGAGATATTACATAATATGAGGAAGTGATTCTTGGAAGAGAGTCTATATATAGTGCTTGATTGGAGTACTATGCTCATTGATTAAGGACTTAAAACATTGTCCCTATATATCTCTGCTCATAAACTATGTCTTTATAATTGTCATCACGAACGAAAGAGCATAGAAGGAATGAGAAGGAGATAGAAAAGTTTCTCCATGAAGAACATAGAGCCTACATAATGAAAGACATTCTACAAGAAGATCAAATGGGATCGATCAATCACACTCGAGCTCATGAATAGAGGTTAGTACTCCATAACCACTCTTATTGTGTGAAGACTATGAATTCTTAAGACCATCTTCTACATGCTTCATTATGCTTAAGTTTACAAATGGTATCAAAGCTAAGCATGTGTTATAGAGTTTATAGTTTTCCTTTAATGATAATTTTGATCCATTAATGAGGTTTTAAAATTGCTCTTGAACGCTTTGAGTACTTAAGTATAGTCTTTTTAATTCGCAGTATGAACTAAACGATAATGACTTCCGCTGCATAAGTTGAATGATGACGATTAGTGTTTCATATAAAGTAATATCTCTTTATTCAAGATTTATGTCTATTGATGTGTCATGTTAGGAAGAAGACTAGTATAGTGGTACATGCATGGAAGGGACTATGTCGAGCAAATGATGTACAACTGCCATGACTCTTATTAGTCCTTATTCTTAATTATGACTTATGATGTAATGAATATATGGAATATATATTTTGGTTAATTATGCGCATTATGCTTTTTTTTTTTGAAAAGGCACATTATGCTTGATATTTATTAAATCATGAATTGTATTCTATCACATGAGCCAAATGAGAGAATGTAAGAAATGTCCCATGTGATGCATTAAATTAATTAATTTAATAATTAAATGAAGGGATGTAGTGTTTCATATTTAAGTGAACTGGTGAAGAGACATAACTCTTGAATAAAGATTACTTTATATGAAAGGAAGTGACTCTTGGAAGAGAGTCTAATAGTGCTTTTTGTGGGAGCACTATGCTCATTGATGAAGGACTTAAAACATTGTCCCTATCTCTGCCCATAAAGTATGTCTTTACAATTGACATCAGGAACGAAAGAGCATAGAAGGAACGGGAAGGAGATAGAAAAGTTTCTCCATGAAGAACATAAAACCTATACAATGAAAGACATTCTACAAGAAGATCAAATGAGATCAATCACACTCATGAAGAGAGCCAGGTTCGTACTCCATAATCATTCTTATTGTGGGAAGACTATGAATTCTTAAGATCCATCTTCTACATGTTTTAGTATGATTAAGTTTACATTTTGTCCCCGAATGACAACATAAGTGGTAACAATAAGAACATAAGCTGATCAAACCTCGTCATCTTTCCAATACAAAGGAAAAAATATAATTCATGAGCATAAGCTGATAAACAGCTTATTTGGGTGCGGGTTTAATCAGTCCCACACCCAAACCCAAATAGGTTTCAATATTCGGGTGAAACCCAAACCCAAAGAATTCAAATTTCGCCCAAAATTTCGGGTTGGATTAGAGTCAGAGCCCGCGGGTGTGAGTTTTCCTGTCATCTCTAGCTATGCCATCACCATTCTTTTGCCATCATGTGGTGAGAAATCATAATCACATATGGCAACAATGCGAACGTGCATGGTTCCAAATCTTGCACAAAATCCTTCAACCATAGCATTAATTACATACAACAACAAAAAATCCCTCTTCTCCAATTTTGTTACTAACAACTCTAAACTGAATCAGTGAGTGTATAGCAGTAGAAGTAATTAAGTTCTTTGTTTCATATATGCACTCTTATATATGCACTACATCTGCTTTACCTCTTTTTTCTTTTTTTTTCCCGCTTCTTTCCATGAAACTTTCTCGCGTTAATTAATTTCATCTCTACTTATTTCTTATTCTTTGACTTTCTGATATCTACCAAAAAACGATGCTATTAAAATTCTCTCTTTCTGAACATGATGTATTGTTTTTATTTCAAAAACTTGTATTAGAGTCAAAACTAGACCAACAAAATAAGCTTGTATTATATATTATGAGTGTCAAACCTTTTCCTTCTAATAATTAACGTAATTTTATATGTTAAGAGTTTGTACCTGAAATAATCCGGCCACCTATAACAAGCATTTGGCGGTATTTATTTATTGTTTTTTGAATTGTTGAGTTCAACTATTAACTCAATGCGCACATCTGTAACCCCTATATTCTATGTGTATATATAATAATACATCCTTCTAAATTCTAAACTCCTTCCATTTTCAGTTCCTTGTTGTCATTATCCCAGCTATATCAGAAGAGAGAACAAAATAATAAAAATAGAGAAAAAATAAAAACAAAAAATAAAAACAAAAATAGTATATCCTCTGAGATGTGGAGGTTCGGTAGCGTTTGCGTCTTTTATTTGGGAGATAAACATTGACAAAAACACTTAACTGTCCGTGCTCCACTGGACAATCTGACTCAGAGAGATTATATTTTCTAAACATTATATACAATGTAGGTTATGAATTTGTATTCCTATGCATGACGATTAAATACTACAATTGTTTTTAGTGTGTCCGTTTAGAAAGAAATAACCGGGAAAAGAAAGAAAAAAAGGTCCAATTGTGAATATAAGAACCGAAATATATACTAGTACATGGGTGAAGAAATCACGTTTTTTTTTCTTTCTATTCTATGTTATAATCCCGGCGGTAATGTTTTAATTAACAATTAATACAGCTTGTTTCATTTTATTCTATTTTTTTTTCCAGAGGAAGGCCAGCTTGTTTCATCTACTTTGTATTAAAAAAAAAGTTAGAATAACGTATTATTGTCAAAAGAAAACATTATGATATTTTATGAAAAGCTGTCTAATTTACCCCATGCAGTAAAGCAATGATGTTTAAGACAAATGAGCTAGCTAGCAGTATATAAATTTTGAATTAATATTTTTCAAATAATCGTATATATTGGTTTACTAGGATAAGACAACTATTTATTCTGATTTTAAGAAAAATGAAAATCTACCAGCAATCTAAGGACTGAATCTAATCATTTTTTTTTAAATAGAAGGTAATATTTTGAAGGATAATTATAATCTTGGGAACAATGCTTTCCCAAGTGAGTCAAACAAAGTCATAAAGGAACAAACACAAAAACACTAAGAGAAGCATGAAAAACAAAAACAAGAAAACAGACCTCAAAAGCATTTTTTTTTTAATAAGCACAGACCTCATAAGCATACAATAAAAAAACCAAGCACACACAAAAAGCAAGACAATGAGGAGAACGACTTAAGAGGTCACCTGGCCCATGACCCGTTCCAAGGCTCCAAGTACAGCAAACTTTCACTAAAGATAAACATATTTGCTAAACATGTTTTTTCTCTATTCTCTTTCCAAATAAGTTTTTGAAAATTGATTTACAAAACAGTTTTTGAAAACCAAAATTGAAAACTTCTTTCTTTAATTTGATGTTGTGTTTACCTATGACATGATTCAACCCGCCCGATTATGTCGAAGTTATAAAAATGAGAAGGGGACAAAGAAAAGAAAAGGATCTGAGATAAGTATTGTGACATGGAAAGATAGACTTGAATTAACACGGTTAGATTAGTTCTTATTAGCTACACTAATCTGGCACGGTTGGAATATGCATGCAACATAAACTGACCCATAGAACCTCCAAGGGTCGCTTTTTAGTGTCCCCTAACCTTTACTCTGGCTCAGGCTTTCTCTCTCAGGGGACTTGAGGATGAGAAAGAATAACATTTCAAAACAAATGCTATTCAGTTGGAGCCAAAATTGTATAGTATAATAATAATGATATTTCTTTGAATCAATACAATAAACAAGATTTTGATATTTTTTAGGAAAGGCAGCAGGAGGAAATATCAAGCGAGCATTTCTTATGGCTTAGTGGAAATTGACTCTACATTATGTACGTTCAAAAAAAAACTCTACAATATGTAGTTAAAAAAAACTCTACATTATTGGTTGTCTAAATGAGGCATGGAAAAGATTAGGGTTAAATAACTTATGGCCTATGTTTGACATGCTTATTTATATTTTAATTTAATAAAGTAAGTTTATATTCGCTAAATTAAAAAAAAAATTGTTCTATATTAACAATTGTATAGTAATTATTTTAAAATAAAAATAATTAAAGTTTAGTGTTTTTATAAATATAGAAAGGGTAATGATAAAATTTAATTAAAATGATAAGGATAGAAATGAGAATAAGACCTTGTTTGGAAGAGCTTATTTGAGCTTATCTGATAGCATAAGCGCTTATGTTAGTGTTTGGGAGAGCTTACGCAAACAGCTTATGGCCTACCATAAGTTGTTTTGAGCTTACAAACTAATTTCCAAAGTCTTGGCTACCCGCCTGCAGCATGTCATGCCCTTCATTTTATCTGAGAACCAATTTGCCTTCACTAAAGGAAGACAAATTGCTGACTATATACTTGTGGCTAATGAGGTTGTTGATGCCATGAAGAAGCACCGTGAGGGAGGTATCCTGTTGAAACTAGACTTTGCAAAAGCCTACGACAATATAGATTGGGCTTTCATGCTAAACTTACTAAAAGATATGGGTTTTGGGCCTCGTTGGATCCAGTGGATGGAGGAATGCGTGTCGACAACAACTCTTGCAGTCCTTGTAAATGGGTCTCCAACGGACTTCTTCAAGATCGAGAAAGGTTTGCGTCAAGGGGATCCCTTATGATGCAGCGGAAGTCGTACTAGGATTGCAAGCGCAAATCCTAAAGGAAAAGGTTTATGAAATCCACCAGAAAGGGAGATAGCCAGCGCTAAAATCCTAGAAAATAAACTGGAATCCACCAGAGTTAATAAACTGGAATCCACCAGAGTTTGAGAGAAATCTCTTGAATTTTATTATCAATCAAAACTGAATAGGATATTGCCTTACAAGTGCTTAAATAGAGAAATGGGAAAACCCTAATGAAACTAAAAATAAAGAAAATCCTAACTAAAAGATCCTAAACTCAATTAGAAAGTAATTAAAAATAACAAATCCTAACAAATTGATCCTAAACTTAACTAAAAACAGAATAGATTCGGAATAGATCCTAAATATATTTAAAAATATTAAAAATAATAAATTCCTAATTAATCTGCTCCTGCATCAGGCTCCTCTTCTTGTGAAGAACTCGACCCCGAGTTCTAACGTAACAAAAAAAACAAAGGAGGCTTCCGGAACTCATGAACGACATTAAGAATGCCAGGGTCAATTACCCAAATTTGTGTAGAACTATCTGATGCCTGCATGAATGCGTCATAACCAAGTGCCTCTGGTGTCTTTACATTCTCCTCTTCTTCCAAAGAACTTGACCACAAGTTCTCTTCTAAATAAAAGGCTTCAATATGCAAACCATCCAAACAAACAACACCATTACTAAAACTCCGAACTCTTTTTTCATCATCTCCTTCAACAAATATCTCATGAGCACCATCACTATCTTTAATCAATCCTAACCTCTCCAGTTTCTCCAAAATAACCTTGGGGGCTTTTGAATTATAGGGGATAATGCTTTGTACTCCTGTAGGAAGCGGAGTTGAAGATTTGAATGTAAGAAACTCTGAGGACTTCATGTGGCCAAAGTTTTCATCTTTTGTAACGTCAACTTCCCCTGGTTTCTGCGCAGATGGAACCAAATCACCCACCAACATTTTTGCCTCATCTTCCATGCCAACAATAGAGGATGGCGCAAATGAAATTTGAGAATCTGATTTCGAAGAAGTTGCGTACAGAGGTCTTGCAGATGGACATGAATTTGAAGTAGGTTTTGGTAGGGGTTGTAGCAAGGAAATTGGATCTGCAGTCAGTGATATGTTGGGGTAAGGACTGATAAGGTTAGGTGTGGCAGGTTGGGGGTATGGAGTTTCGGTGGTTTTAGAGGTTGGGTACTGAACTTGGTAATAAGGATGAGATACTGATGGTGAAAGTAAGGATTGGGAAGGTAAGTATATTGAAGGTATGAAAAACGGTAGAAAGGGGGGGTTTGAATAACGTTTTCAGTACAAAACTTCCACCTTAAAGATTTTGACAAATCTTTCGAGAACTTAAGTGCTAAAGATAAGAGATAGAGAAGCACACAAGGATTTTATCCTGGTTCACTTGATAAATCACTCAAGCTACTCCAGTCCACCCGTTAAGGTGATTTCTTCCTTCTTAGAATGAAGGCAATCCACTAATCAGGTAAGAGTTACAACTGCACTTGAAACCTACAAGTGACTAACAATTACACTGACTTAGCTCACACTAAGATTCACTCTCTTAGTCTTCTCTAGGATCCGATCAACCTTGATCTCCTAATGGAACTAAACAAACTGTTTATCAAAGAAATGTTTACAAGAGATTTGCTTCTAAAAAGCTAATAGTAAACTCAATGAATTTCAGATGAAAGAAAGCTTAGAATATTTTGAATATGTCTTGCGCGTATGTGTTACTTCTACACCGCTTCTTTCAATCTTCAGCCTCTATATATACTCCAAGGATTAGGGTTGAGCGTTGCATGGGAAATGCTACCGTTGGAGGGCAGTTCTGGAAAATCCAGCTTCTGCTGTGGCTGAGAACGTTAGGTAGGTCGTCAGGAAGGTACACTTGCTTTTGTACTTGGATAGCGACTTGACCTTTTAACCTAGGAGACTTCTGATCAGGGGAATACTTCATATTGGAACTTCTGAAGCCGGTTGATCAGAGTCAGAGGGAAAGCACAGATCCTCTGACCATTGTATCTTCTGATTCTGAACTCAGAGGGAAGAACATGGCCTTCAGAGTTTCTTGCTTCTGGACTTCAGAGTTTCCACTATTCAGCTTCTGGATCTTCAGAGTCTTCTACACCATCAGAACATCTGAACCTTCAGTGTTTCTTGGTTATCAGAACTTCTGGATCTTCAGAGCTTCTAGCGACTGAGTCCACATCAGAGTTTGTATAACTTCAGAACTTCTGAAGCTTTTCCACTGTTCATACTGAACATGGTGAATGCGAAAGCGTTGCTTGGGTTACTCTTTATACACAGTGCTTCTGATTTGTGTGAGATTGAGTTGAGGTCAGAGCCTGTAAATAGCACACTCAGAAAAACACGTTAGAGTACCACAATTGTTCATATCAAAAGGTTAACTTGTAATCATCAAAACATAGAGTTGTACTACTCGATCAAAACTTGATCTTACATATATAGCAGAACGATTGTTGTTGTTGTCGCGCTGAAACCTATGTGGTTTCCATCTCCTGTCTCGTCGCCGGTTACCGTTGTTGGTATTGTTGAAATGCGCTGATATAACCGTCGTGAACGTCGCCATTTGTTGCGTCATAGCAGTTAGGGTCGCGGTAAGAGCCGCGGCAAGAGCTGCAGTAACATCCTTCAAGTATGCTTTGGTCACTGGTTGATCTTCCATGGTTGATCAAGCAAAGAAAAGAGACAGGAGAAACCTGCTCTGATACCACTTGATGCAGCGGAAGTCGTACTAGGATGGCAAGCGCAAATCCTAAAGGAAAAGGTTTATGGAATCCATCAGAAAGGGAGATAGCCAGCGCTAAAACCCTAGAAAATAAACTGGAATCCACCAGAGTTAATAAACTGGAATCCACCAGAGTTTGAGAGAAATCTCTTGAATTTTATTATCAATCAAAACTGAATAGGCTATTACCTTACAAGTGCTTAAACAGAGAAATAGGAAAACCCTAATGAAACTAAAAATAAAGAAAATCCTAACTAAAAGATCCTAAACTCAATTAGAAAGTAATTAAAAATAACAAATCCTAACAAATTGATCCTAAACTTAATTAAAAACAGAATAGATTCTAAATATATTTAAAAATACTAAAAATAATAAATTCCTAATTAATCTGCTCCTGCATCACCTTATCCCCTCTTTTATTCAATATCTGCGTAAATGGATTCTCTTGTATGTTAAATAAATTGTTATCTTTATCCAATCCCTGTGGCTTTCAAATTGGAGATTCTCTACTCATCAATCATCTCCAATTCGCGGTTCCTATTTATCACATGGCAATCTTCTTGGCACCGATGGGGGTGATTGGAGATATGGAGAAATTGATGAGGGCTTTCCTTTGGGGGAGAAGAGAGGGAGGCCAACGCATTTCATGGATAGCTTGGTCTCAAATCTGTAAAAGGGTACACCTTGGAGGTTCGGGGCTTGGTTTTCTTAGCTAGAAAAATAAAGCCATGTTGATTAAATGGTTTTGGAGGTTCGGGATGGAACGCAATGCATTGTGGAGAAAGGTTCTGTGTGCTAAATACAACTGCAATCCACGGCTGATGATTCTTCATGAGATTCAAATCCCATTAGCTCAATTATCGATTTACACACAAGATATATTTAAGGTTCTGAGGGAAGACTCGATTATTGCCAAAATCTTCAAGGAGGAATGCTTCTGTTGTGTTGGTGAAGGTCAAAACATTCGTTTCTGGCTGGACCCATGGTTAGACACGACACCAATCTCCCTAAGGTTCCCTCGCGTCTCTTTACTCTTGCACAAGATAAAAATGCTTTTCTGTGTTCTGTGGGGGCGTATGTAAATGGTGCATGGACCTGGGATCTGAATTTGTGTCGCCGCTTGTTTGATTGGGAAATTGATCAATATAGACAACTTGTGGGGCTGCTTAATCTGATTGTGCCCCGTGTTGGACCTGATTCAATCATTTGGACTGGGGATACAAATGGTAAATTCTCAGTCAAAGGCTTTTGTGCTGCTGTTGAAGAAAAGATTTTTGGGGAAAAATCTTGGTTGGTCCCCAAAAGAGTCAGATAATTAGTGCCTCCAAAAGTGGTGTTGTTCACTTGGCAACTGATGGAGAGCAAAATTGCAGTAAAACATAGTCTCATTAGAAGGGGAATTCTAATACAGAATGGGGGTCTTTGTGAAATCTGCGGTCTTGAAGGGGAATCGGAAAACCATCTCATGATACACTGCCATAAAATATGGGGATTATGGAGTGCAATTTTGGCAAGAGAGGAGGTGTTGTTTTGTATTCCTCTGTCCACTCAAGCTTTGTTGGCAGAATGGCCTTCTCTTCGTGCCAAATCCGATCCAATTTTGTGGGAAATTATCCCCTATGCTCTATTTTGGTCCATATGGCTAGCTCGTAATGATTTGGTATTCAATTAGAAAAAAAAATTCCCAAGAAGCAGTATGGGATATTCATATTATGCGTGTTTTGTGGTGGATTAAGGCTTGGTGGAAAGAATGTCCCTTCTCAACCTTCGATTTTTCACAACATTTTGAAAAGATCAGGGTTAAAGCTGCAACTCGCAAAGTGCGCTTGGTGGATTGGTGTCCTCCTCTTGCTGACATTCTCAAGTTTAACATTGATGGTTCTTCACGTGGCAACCCAGGTGTAAGCGGAATCGGAGGAGTGTTGAGGAATTCTAATGGAACAAGTTTGGGTCGCTTTTCCCTTGCTGTGGGTATTTCTTGGGCCTATGTTGCTGAGACAAAAGCTATATTGAATGCTCTGCTATTTTTGCAAAAACCATGGCTTTAAGCAAGTCATTGTGGAGAGTGACTCTACTCTTGCCGTTGGATGGGTGATGTGAAAAGCAAACCGACCTTGGAAACTTCTCAATGATTTAAATTTAATTGACCGTCTTCTGGTTGATGTAGAATGTAAGGAGGTTGTACACATCTTTAGAGAAGCTAATACCAATGCAGATACTCTAGCTAAACAGGGTTGTGACCGCACTACCCCACTGTTTGAGCTTCCTCAAGCTGTGTTGGGGTTGTCTTAGGCCTATTGGTGCAGTTCATGTGTCTGCTGTGGTGTCTTTCAGTCTGTTTCTGTTGGCAAGTGTTCTGATTGTATCCGTTGGCTGGATCAGACATGTCAATGCTGATGCCTTTGGAGCTGGTTTCCTTCTCTTCAAGGGCCCCCTCTTTTACTGCCTTGGTGTTTTAGGCTCGCTTGGAGTTCAGTGCTGCTGGACCTTCTTTGCTGCTGAGTGCTGCTGCAGCTGTTCTGTTATTCTTTTTCTTGTTTGTAGGGTAGTTTTGTTGTTGTTTTCCTTGTGTTTATTGCTGTTTTTCCTTCGTTTTTTTCTCTTCTGCATTGTAATTCTGTTTTTTCTGCAAGGGGTTCCTGGACTCTTTTGACCCTTTGCTTGCAATCTTGCATGTACCTTCTTTTTATTGATGATATATAATTCAGTTTTCTAAAAAAAAAGTTGTTTTGAGCTTATTTTCATAAGCTACTCAGGATAGCTTATGAAAAAGAGCTTATGCTTATATATAGCTTATTTTCAATTTATTTCAACAATTTTTTAAAAAATCTTATAAATAAGCCCTTATGTCATAAGCGCTTAATCAAGCTGTTTTCCCAAACGAGACCTAAATACAATAAGCTTTAAGCTTTAAGCTATATATTAAAAAGGTTTTAAGCTACTAAAATAAGCTCTTTCACCAAACACTTTTAAAGAGCTTTTAAGCTAGTCAAATAAGCTTTAAGCTTGTCAATTAAGCTTTAAGCTACCTGAAATGACATGTCAAACATAGTCATGGTCGTAGATGGACCAATTACATTTAAGACAAGTGAATAGAATTTTCATACTTTATTTATAAATAATTGTATTGGTCCATTAAAGTGGAGTTAAGTAGCATTGTTTGTTAAAAAAAACAAAAAGTGGAGTTAAGTAACCCTCATGGGTCATTTAGCCAACCCCTATAGTATATGTATTGACATGCATGTACGTGTGTCTACACTAGGGATGTGAATAGGTATAAGTCGACATTGATAGTATATATTTGTCGCTCGTCTTGCTGGTAAAAACTTACATATGTACTCATAGCTAGTCTCACTTCATTATTGCCATCAAGAAGAGATTAATGCCTACAATTGCAACAGCAAATGATCCGATGCAACTTACAAATCAATCTAATTGTTGCTTCAATCATGGCTTAATTTTCAAAATTTGATAAACAATGTCTAATTTCCTAAAAGACTAATAAAGTAACAATGCAAAAAGTAAATATAATCATAAAATATGAAACTATAAAGATATTAAATCCAATCCTGCAATCATGTGATGAAATCACTTGTACTTGCTGTATATTTTATGAGATTGTGGTGGCAGTCTACCATTTCCATGTGTTTCACCATATCGTGAATTATATGGACCTTGGGATGGACATGGGCAAAGAAAGAAATTATATGGAAGCTCAAATCATGACTATTTCATACTCTACTGAGTCTACAAACACACCACAATTGTTGTTCCAACACACATCATCGATCAAAATCCCAAACATTCAGCAAAAGTTTTTATCAACACAATACCATATTGAAAAATTCCCTAAATAAACTACAACAATTAAACCTAGGAAAAAATATAAAATAATGTTAATGCTTCCTTTTATTTCTCGTAAAAAACTCCTTGTATCCCTGACAGTCACCCATTCGCATGTTGCTCCTTGTATTGAAATTTGTATCAATGCAATCTTGTAAACCTTGACTTCACAAAGCTCTGACCTGAATTTGGAGACCATAGCCTTCCGAGCACTTGCCGTAGTTTTTTAAACCAAAAATTAACAACAAACATACTCAGTACAGTACTAACGCTAAAAATAAGTCAAATGAAGAATTGATGTACATTTGTTTTAGAAAGTTTAATAATATATATATATATATATAAGAAGGATGAAATAGCTTGGGTTTAATAATATATATATATATAAGAAGGATGAAATAGCTTGGGAAGAACAACCCTCCCAAGTGGGATACAATACAATAAAGCAACAATGTATAAATAAATGAAACACAGTAAAGGAAAAGAACCAAAGGAAAAACAGAACAGTAGACGAAAGAAGAGAGAAAGAGCAACACAGGTAGCTACACTAGCAACCTAAAACTGTCTTCAGAATCACGACAAGGAAGAATTGATGTACGTTGAACAAACACTGAGATCTGCTAAAGATAATGAAGTGTGGATCTAAACCTCAGCATCAACTTCCCACATCCGGATAACCCTAGTCCGGATTTTCAAGAATTTTTTTCATGGGCAGAGACTCTTGATGGTATTCACATGGCCACCCATGTCTCCGATCAAAATCACGACAAATGAATCAAAGCAAAAGAAAAGAGAGAAAATGGAAGCAAGGGTACTGGACTGAAAACACAATATGAACATCTCAGCACAATATGGTTCAATTTATAGCAACGAATTTAGAATTCTCCAGATCAAATCAGAGAAGCTGTAAAGGAATTAGAGGAGGAGGGAGATAAGGTATAGGATCACAACCTGTAAAGCAAAAGATATAGTTGTTTCGAAAAGTTGATAGATGTCAAAAGTACCATGGTTTGGAGATAGGGAGAAGCGAAGATAGATAATAGATGAGCTCCATAGCCTAGTAGCATCCAACGATTACAGCCAATCCAGCGGAAGGAAGTACAGGATGAAGTGGAACAACTGTTGATGAAGTGACGATGGCACAGTCGGTGAATAGATTAGGGATCATTAGGAGCAGAATGATGGGCAGTTGAGTGAAGTGGTAGGATGATGGTGGCCGGAATTCACAGAAGAAAGGTGATAACGTTCATGTCTGCTAACCTAGTTGAACAGTAAACTGACATCAAACCAATGCGGCCCAAATACGAAGTAGGCCCAAATATCTAATAAGTGCACAATGCAATAAGACCTTGAATTTTAAGTTAGTAGATACAATCTCAATATCTGGAGGGTGTTAAAATGTTTAATGATGTAAAAAAGAATGAGATGTTACGTCATGATCGGTTTGAGTCATTCATAATATAATTACAATTATATGTTACGAACAAAAGTTTAATATATCATGTGATATTTATAATTTTAGTACTTGTATATATTAAGTTATGCGAACGAGTTGGGTGGGTGGCTCAAGATGAGCAAGTCTGTTTGATATGCTTAATTCTACACGAAACGCTGGAAAGAGACAAGGAAGTGCTTGGAATAGTCTTATGTATAACATCTTGACCTGACGACTGGCCTCGAGTTAACAACATGAGTCTTTCTAGCATGTTTTGACCTCACTCACGTGCTTTCCAGGAAAACTTTCCAAGAGGTCACCCATCTCAAAATTACTGCAAGGCAAGCACACTTAACCTTGAAATTTTTATGAGTAGGGCTACCGAAAAGAAGATGCATCTTGTTGTCATGAGTAGTACCAATCAAGTCTTTATACCCTCATAAGCTATATAGTGTCATACATATACATCATCGAAATACATCTTGTTCGGATGTGAGATCGGTTCATTCATCTATCCCTCTACTTAGAAGACTGTCAGGAGCCGCTCCTATTCTAGTCTAAGGCCTACTTGGAGAATATAATATGTCCTTGTAAACCCTAGCAGAGCATAAAGGGTAAGAATGATGTAAAATATGGAAATTATCTCATTAATGATAAAAAAAGTGTTAGGTTCAATCAATGACCCCCCTTTTATAGTGGGTGTCATCCTTATCTAGAAGGTTCTTGGATTTGGGCCTTACAACCAAGGCCCAAATCCCAATACTAATAAGACAAATATAGATGAGACAAATATTGATAAGACAAAATAGACTCTGGGACAACATTTCAGGCATGCGACCGTTCGCTCCCCTAGTGGTCGCCAGGTCAAGCTCCTATCTATCAGGCGAACGTCCTATGCTCCGCCTGGCAGTCGCCCTTGCTATCATATGCTTATCCAGTTTTTGTCCTTTACACCGGGCGGGAGTAGGCTTGTATAAGCCCGCCCGGTCCACAAGCCCACAAGACATGAAGCTTGAACTTTCTTGAAGCTGAGATGTCTTCTGATTAGAGGAAAAAATTGAATACCTTTGTGGAATATCATTGTGGTTTATAGGCGCTCGCCTAGCCCACAAGCCCACAAGACATGAAGCTTGAACTTTCTTGAAGCTGAGATGTCTTCTGAGTAGAGGAAAAAATTGAATACCACGACAAAAAAGCGAGCCATAGCAATTGCTTTCTTGGCACACCCACGCCCCCACACGTGGCATCCCAAATTCCTTCACTAAAGATTTTGACTTCGCAAGGATGCAAGAAGTCAGTCATTACTTTTTCTTCTTTTTTCTCCGCCGTTAATCAATTCATCATCGTTTCGCCTGGCACACGTTTCACTCTTTTCAAAAAATTTCCATCATGAGCATTAACTGCAGCTGTCTTTTAACGCGGGATTCAAGGGATTGCCTCGTTTCGTGAAAAGCCTCGAATCCCAAACGTGATGTTTCCCCTTTCTTTCTCTCTCTTCTTTTTCTTTTTCTATAAAACCCGAACTCCATTCTCTCATTCCACTTTTTATTCACTTGAGTTCAAAAAAAAAATTCCCCTGAGCACTGCGGAACTTCATACTCCAGTGACCTTTGCTCGCTGCTCCGGTGATCGCTTGTGCTTCTTCCGCCATCATTGCCCGATGTGTCCCTCTCATCTCCCTCATTTCCGATTAATATTCTCTCTTTGTCTTGTTTTTGCCCTTTTATTTTTGTCTTTTCATCATCAAGGCATTTCCAGGAGATTGCCTAGAATGTCTACCCATAACGAAAACCTTTCCTCTCTTTCTTTTACTTCCACTTCCAACGATGGTGAAGCCAGTGTCAATCCTGAGGTCGTTGTCTTAGTCGATTCTGATTCCGAGTCCTCAAGCACGCCCTCAGACCCCAACCTTCCTACTAGCCCGTCTCGCTCAATAACTTCTCACATTTCTTCTAATAACCCTTCTTCCTCGCCTAGATGGCGAACAGACCCTAATCTTGTAGATGACAAATGTTTTTTCTGTTCCATGTGGGGTAACCTAGAATCTTTAAATAATAATCGCCTTAACGCCAAAGGATTCACAAGAATAAACCCTAAAACTGGCGTGAATGACGATCTGTCATTTAAAGTCGCCCATTGTGATGATAATGATGTCGTTACCCTCAAACCCTCGGGCGCTGATGGTTCGTCCGCTTGGTTTTATCTTCACGGCTTTATCTTTACCGAACTTTACATGAAACTTCCTCTCTTCTTTCATTTGCGACGTTCTTTCATTTTTGAACGTCGCCCCTTGTCAACTTCTCCCAAACGACTGGGGTTTCATTCGTTGTTTCGAATTGTTGTGTGAGCAGTTGAGTGTCACACCCACCTATCCTCTGTTCTTTTATTTTTACAAGACTTGCACCACCAAACCATCAACAATATCATTCGTTCCTTTGTCCGCCCGTCAAAACATGGCCATCTGCAAACCTCTTAAGAGTAACTTCAAGCATTGGCAAAAGAAGTTCTATAAGGTCGTTCACTCTCCCGATATTGAAAATCTCCTTTGCGACTCAAAATATCGCCCCCTTTTCCCCTTACATTGGACGATCAATCCTCGTCGCGACATCACTGTTGTACTCGAGGCTTTGATTGAGGCGGAACAGCGGGTCGCCCTGAATATATTGAGCCTTCCGCAAATTTCTTGCTCCGACCTACTTCAAGCCGTCAAAGACAAGAAAATTCCTCAGATTTTCAGTAAGTTTATTTTTGTCTCAAGTTGAAGTTTTCCTTTTCTTCTTTTTGTTGATCGCCATCCTTTTGCCTTTTGTATAGCTGAAATGGGCAAGAACAAAGGTGGCATTAATGCTGACATCATGACTGCCTTCATCGCTAGTCAGGTGGAGACGGCCAAAGGTCAGCGGAAAAATGAGAAGAAAGAGACTAAGGGCGATAGGAAGAAATCGTCGGTTGCTGACGAGCGCGACCCGAAGCGCTAGAAGTCCGGCACTTCCAAGGGCGATCTAAAACAAACGACTCTGAATGAGTCAATGCCCAAGGCCATGCACAAAAAAAAGAAGCCAAATGCCAACCTTCCCCCGCCCAAACATCAAACTTCTGGAGCGCTTGCTAACATAAGTGCAGCAACAAGTCCGCCCCCTCAGTCGGCGAGGGATACAGTGCCCGGTAGCGAGACTGGCGGGCTCCACAGCGTGTTTGATTCTAAGTTTAACGGTTTGCATTTCATGGAAAGACACTTTAATGTTCAACTGCCTCATGAGATCGCCACCTAGGGAGCCCAGAGTGTTGTTACCTTAGTTGTGAATCAAGCCCTCGCCGCCGCTAGCTGTGCCGTTGGACTGTTACCACACTTGAAGAATGCGGAGTTAAACAAAGCCCGAGCTCAACTAAATCTTGAAGAGGCGAAGGCGGCCTATGTTCGCCTAAAATCTGATGCTGAAAAATCAACCAAGCGTGCTGATCTCGCTAAGAAGCAGGCGGAAGATACCCTGGCAGGCGTCCGCAAACAGCTTTCAGAATCTGAGGAGGCGCTCAATAAGGAGAAAGCTGCACGAACAAACGTTGAGGGTAAGCTCCAAGCTTATGAGAAAAAGGTGCAAGGAAATTGAAGCTGACTTAGAAGAATCTGACAGGACTCTCTTGGAGAAGAGTTCTCGCGAGTACATCCTTGGGTTTCTTGATGCTAAGGCCCAACTTCAAATTATTTACCCCAAAGCTTGATTGTACCCAATTTGGGTTTATGAAGAAGATTATTGATGGCAAGGTCGTGGGACCTGTTGACCCTGATGTGAGTAGCCTCCCCTTCATGTAGGAGTCAGATGAAGAAGAAGAGGGCGAGGAAGGAAACCAGATGAAGAAAGTCAATGACAATGTTGCTGGGAGTGGCGAGGCGAACAATGAGGAGGAGGTGAAGAATGACCAAGTTTAACTTGGTGTACTTCTTAGTTTTTCCTGTTTTCTTTGTTTTATTATGCCTTTGTTATGGGCCTCGCCCCTTAAATTCTGTATCAGAACAATTATATTTGTAATGGGCCTCGCCCTTTTGCCACATTCTTGTTGAACAATTGTTGTGTTATGGGCCTCACCCTTCTTTTCTTTGAATGAATGTTAATTTCACACTTCTGTTTTTACTTTATTTTCCGTTTTGGCTTTCTTACTGAGACTTAGCTCGCCGTTTGGCGAGGCTTTCTTTTGTTTTGCTCGATATTATAGTCAAGGCTTAGGCACATTTTATTGACCTTAGTCGTTTTACGGACATGGCTTGGTTTCTAGTGGCCACTAGAATTGCCAAGGCTGTGTATGCTCAGTGGCGATGCTTTCTTATTGTGAAAGTCTTACTCGTGGTAGCGCGTACCTTAGGGCGGTTTGTTCCCTTTTTGTTAACAAAAATTCATGAGTTAGATCTCGTCAATTGTGACAAATACCAAACCTTAAAACATACTTTGTTCACTATTCTTGAAATAAAACTAGGAGCTATTCGTCCCTACTTGGGAATTTTCATCCCTTCATTTACATAGGTCGCCTCGTTAAAAACCTTGTTAACGGAAAAAAGAGTGCGACTTTCTTAACTTTAACTATAATATTGCCTCAAAGTTAAAGCATTCCATGTGCGGGGAACTTGACTGTCGTTCAGCTGCTCGAGTTTGTAAGCTCCCGGGCCCACCTCACCTTTAACTCGGAAAGGTCCTTCCCAGTTTGGTGTTAACTTGTTATGCCCGGAAGTCATTGTTCTTCTTCGTAGCACCAAATCTCCCGCCTTCATCCTTCGAGGGACGACCTTAGATGCATACTTTCGTGCGACCCTTCCTTTCCCTGCTTCATTGCGTAAGTGAGCTTCTCTTTGCAATTCAGGAAGCATAATTTGGTTGGCAATTAAATGGTCATTGTTTTCACTTTCATTCATTATTGCTACTTGTTGGTCAATCTGCAAGTGTACAGAATCTACCCGGTTTTAATTTATCGAACCACAGGGAATTGGAATGTGAGTTCAGTTTAAGCCTCGAGTTCACGGTAGGAAAACGAGTAAAATTGAGTTTTAAGTTGATTGATTGTTTGGGTACTTAGTGAACAAGCTAACAAAGATAAGTGTGTGAAGAACAATGGTGAGAATGCCTTGGGTTCTTGCTTAACTAATTTAGTTCTAATCAACCTATTCTATCCACAAAACTCTGAGTCTTTCCTTGATGATCTAGCCTAAACAATCATCTATCGATGTCTCGCATAGAAAATCCTCTCAAGCCCCTAATCTATAACAAACTTCCGTTCTATTATAAAAAAGCATAAAGCTAGTTCGCGATCAAGCTTAAAAGATGAAGCATGGATATGGGATTCAAGGGTTTACTCAGAGGATTCATGAATAGAAATAGGAATTAAGATTAAAACATCATAAGTCTTACAAAGAACCCAAAGCAAAAGGGGTTTAGCCAATCATGGCTATAAAATCCATACAAGAAAGTAAAGATGAAACCTGGAACATAAGGCTTAGAGAAAGCTCCTCAAGCTCCAGAACTCAAACCCTCTCTTCTAACTTATGAAAATATGATCAACTGACAAAAGGTTCTAAGAGAAATGTCAAAAAACCAATTTATAGGCAAACCAGGCGAGTCTGGGTGCTCAGGCGCCAATTCAGAGCGCCTGAGCGCCAATTCCAGCTCAAAACAATGCCTCTGGAAGGTAATTGGCGCCTAGGCGCCAATTAAGCATGCCTAGGCGCCAATTCCAAAACCTAGAACATAACAATTGGCGCCTAAGCGCCAATGGAGCACGCCTAGGCGCTCTGACTTCGCTGGAAAACCTTTAGAACTTCATTTTAACTCCCCTTCAAGCCTCTTTAAGCCTCCCTTCAATTCACTAAGCTTCTTGACCTTCCTTATTCATCAGTTTCAGACCTGGTAACTTAGGCACAAAGCAAAGGAGATATCTAGAAGCTTCAAGAGTTAATTAGAAAAGAGAACCTTCAATTAAAAATAAGAAAACCATGCAAGTCCTAAACTCACTTAAAATGCAAGAAAAGTCCCTATAAAACTATAAAATTACCAAAGCACAGTAAAATCACAAAGAAAGATAAAAACGCATGAGAATGCATGAAACACTACATGAGACTCAACAAAAAGACTCAAAACAAACAAAGAAATGACCCTAAAAACACCACTCAAATCGGGTCATCACACCACTATACTCAACGACAGCTCGCCCTCGAGCGTAAACAACACTCGCTTGCCCTCAAGCGCAAGAAATGCTCCCAAACAAGTGCTCTCAACAAGGAATACTTCACAAAAACAGGGGGGACAAGTAACCACAGGTAGTTCCAAGAGAAAGACCCAACAACCTACTTCATGCATCTTTTGAAAAGAGAAGAGTGTAGAGTCCATTCATGGGAAGCATATAGATCTAAAAATCCTAGGATGAGATGTTAATTTAGTGCACTGAGCACACAAGCAAGTTCATAGGTCCTGGATGTCATTCACTCAATAGCAACAAAGATCAAACATGCAAATATTCAAAGAGACTTTCAAAAGGGTTGAAATGATGGCTTGGTAAAACATGATGGTGGTTGGTCCCTAAGGAAAATCTAGGCTTCAAAGCACATTGAGTGTGGTCCTCTTCTAATAACCTCGGAGTTTCAAAGCACATTGAGTGTGGTCCTCTCCTGCACCCCCTTTTCAATTTTTTCCTTCTTTTTTTCTTTTCCACTCCAACTTTTGTTTAGGAGTTTTTTTCCCTTTTTTTTCAACAACATTTTTCTTGGGGCAAGAGACTATTTCACAATTTTTTCAGCTCCATACAAATATACCAAGGACCATCACTCCCCAATATTCTAACCAAACATCCGTCCCAATCTTTTGGCTACAACAAATTCTCCGATAAAGCTCAAATGGGCAACTAAGGATAATGTTCAACCAACAAATTCAGAATCTCAAGAAATCCTACAAGTCTCAAGAATAAAGCAAGAATCACAAAACATGCTATGAGTGAAATTAATGCAGAACCAAGAATTGGAAGTGAGTCAGGATCTTCTAGAGAATTTTTATGGTGAAGGGTCAAAGATAGACCCTTAATGGACTCACACCGACCCCTTTCTCAAGAAACACTCGGAAGACCGAAGTCTCCTCCTCTCTTCCCCAAACATGCAATCACTCATCCCAAAAAAAAAAAAAAACAACACAAGTATTCACGAAAACATTTTAAAAACAGCACAAGTATGAAAGCATAACTACGGGCAAAAACATATGAGTATAGGGAAGTAAAGACCAAAAAACGACTCTAACTAAACAATGCATGATTAAAAGAAAAATAAAAGCTACAAAAGAAAATTATGCAAAAATGCATGAGCTAAACTAAGGGAAAGAGTCGACCTCCTTTACCAATTATCATGGGGCCTTAGATACACCTCCTTCTCTAGAATTCAGGCTCTCATTCCCTGCAAAATGCAACAAACAAACAAGCAAAATAAAACAAGACTTGGGTTGTCTCCCAAGCAGCCCTAAGTTATAGTCCTAGGTGGACTCTCCTTCCTTTGGTGTTAGGAAGGAAATTCCTTACCATCAATCTTTCTTCCACATGTGCAAGGTAGGAACCTTGCACAAAACCTTTGGAACAATTCCTCCCAAGAGAGGGTATCATCTAAGCCATCGTACCAAATCCTTGATCCCCCCTTCAAGGAGTGAGGGGAGAGCTTAATCTTAAGCTCATTACTAGTCACACCTTTCATCTTTACAAGGTGACTAGCTTGAATAAATCGGGCCATGTGGGCTTGGAAATTCTCATCTTTCGACCCCCCATACTTATTTTCACTAACAAGCTTGATGAGAGCTTGGCTAAGCTCAACACCTTTTTCACTTACCTTGGGGGTTTCTCCTGAAGACCTGGACAAGCTGTTGATCATATCACAAACAAAATCATCATTAGGGTTAGTTTGCAAAGTAGGATTGAAAACCGAAAACTTTACCTTGTCCTTACCAACTCGGAGAATGAGCTGACCCTTATCAACATCAATCTTAGCCCTACTAGTGGCTAAGAAGGGTCGGCCTAGAATGAGAGGAATCTTTGCATCCTCCTCCATGTCCAGCACCACAAAGTCCACGGGGAACACATACTTGTCCACCTTCACCATCACATCCTCAACAATCCCATATGGTGTTTTTAGGGATCGGTCCGCCATTTGTAAGGAGAGCATGGTCGGGGTGACCTCTCCTAGGTTCAGCCTTCTAAACATGCTAAGCGACATCAAGTTGATGCTCGCTCCTAAGTCACACAATGCTTCAACAACAGTCAACTCCTCAATCTCCACAGGGATGGTAAAACTCCTAGGATCCCTTCTCTTCTTAGGCATTTTTGTTTGCAAGATGGCACTACACTCCTCGGTCATCATGATAGTTTCATCAACCTCACTCAACTTCCTTCTCTTACTTAAAATGTCCTTCATGAACTTAGCATAGATAGGCATTTGTTCCAAAGCATCGGAAAAAGGGATATCGATATGGAGTTTCTTAAAAACATCCATAAATTTTGAAAACTTTTTATCCAAATTCTTTTTAGCCAATGCTTCAGGAATATGATCATTCATCACTCTAGTTTTAATAGGAACACTTCTTTCCTCCTCAACTATCCTCTCACTTTCTTCTCCCTCTGTTTTCTTTTCTAACCCATTCAACACTCTACCACTTCTAGTAGTCATAACAGAAGCATTTTCTTGCTCGGGATTGGGGATAATATTGGAAGGAAGTTTACCTTGAGGCTTTTCGGCTATTTGCTTGGCCAGCTGGCCAAGTTGGTTCTCCAAGTTCTTGATAGTTGCCTCTTGGTTCTTATAGTTTTTCTTCATACGGTTGATGCAACTCTCCAATAGCTCCTCTAAACTCTTCTCGCTACCACAACCATCAACTTCACCTCTCTCTTGTGGCTGCCTTGAGGGTTGGCCTTGAACACCTTGATTAGTCATGGTACAAAATTCACTAACATGAGACCTTCCAATAGCCACACACTCCACTTTGGCTACAGTTGCACTGACCAAATTGGTCGCCTTTATGTGATTTTGAATCTCCGCAATTCGTTCGGAGAGTTGCTTGTTGGAGGCCAAGAGCTTTTCGTAAGCTTCAACTTCAAACATACTCCTTCGGGCTTGGCGATCATTTTCAGAGTTTATTGCTCTCGCTGCCATCTTTTCTATTAAGTCATACTCCGCTTGTGGGGGAAGAGCATCGAACTCGCCATTTGAAGCCGCATCTAGGCCAAACCAACAAGAGTATTGTAGACCATCATAAAATGTTGCAACCAATTCAGCTTGGGTGAGATTGTGTTGAGGACATTTCCTCAAGAGCTTCTTGAAGCGCTCCCAAGCTTCATAGAGATTTTCTTCAGTGGGTTGCACAAAATTCATGATGTCTTTTTTCAATTTCCTCAAAAGGGCTCTTGGGAAGAACCTTGTTGTGAACTTTTCTGCTAAGTCTTCCCAAGTAGTGAAGCTCCCTTAGGCTGTGAATTCAGCCATTCCTCAGCGGTGTCCTTCAAAGAAAATGGAAACAAGCTCAACCGAATTGCATCCGCCGGAACATTGTTCACCCGGTAAGTGTTGCAATTCCGGATGAACTTCTCCATGTGCGCATGTGGATCTTCTAGGGCACCTCCACCATATTGGTTTTGGCTCACCAAGTTGATGAATGTCGGTCTCAACTCAATGTTTCCCACTCCCTCGGGAATAACAATGCTCCCGAGATAGTCATAACTTATAGTAGATGAAGTGAATTCCCGAAGAGACCGGTTGGTATCCTCAACTTATTGTACACGTAATCGAAGGGTGATCCCCTCTTGGATTCTTGCCTCAATATGGGCTTGCATCTCTTCCTCCGTCATTCGGCCACCCATGGCGGTGTCCCTCGTGAGAGTAACCTGAATCTGTGATACTCAAATAGAGAAAGATTAGTAGCACCAATTCTAGACAAAGATAAAAAAAAAAAAAACCACAAACTAAAAACTTAAACCAAAAACCACAAACAATTCCCCGGCAACGGCGCCAAAAATTTGTTGGTCAATCTGCAAGTGTACAGAATCTACCCGGTTTTAATTTATCGAACCACAGGGAATTGGAATGTGAATTCAGTTTAAGCCTCGAGTTCACAGTAGGAAAACGAGTAAAATTCAGTTTTAAGTTGATTGATTGTTTGGGTACTTAGTGAACAAGCTAACAAAGATAAGTGTATGAAGAACAATGGTGAGAATGCCTTGGGTTCTTGCTTAACTAATTCAGCCTATTCTATCCACAAAACTCTGAGTCTCTCCTTGATGATCTAGCCTAAACAATCATCTATCGATGCCTCGCATAGACAATCCTCTCAAGCCAAAAGATAGGCACAATTCCTTGTTAACCTAAACATTTGCTAAAGGCATTAAGCATGCAATTCAGGCCAACAAACCCCAACCCTTCCTCTATTCCTAGTAGCAAGCATAGAAGGGGTAATCCCACAACAAGTCCCTAATCTATAACAAACTTCCGTTCTATTATAGAAAAGCATAAAGCTAGTTCGCGATCAAGCTTAAAAGATGAAGCATGGATATGGGATTCAAGGGTTTACTCAGAGGATTCATGAATAGAAATAGGAATTAAGATTAAAACATCATAAGTCTTACAAAGAACCCAAAGCAAAAGGGGTTTAGCCAATCATGGCTATGAAATCCATACAAGAAAGTAAAGATGAAACCTGGAACATAAGGCTTAGAGAAAGCTCCTCAAGCTCCTGAACTCAAACCCTCTCTTCTAACTTATGAAAATATGATAAAATGACAAAAGGTTCTAAGAGAATTGTCAAAAAACCAATTTATAGGCAAACCAGGCGAGTCTGGGCGCTCAGGCGCCAATTCAGAGCGCCTGAGCGCCAATTCCAGCTCAAAACAACGCCTCTGGAAGGTAATTGGCGCCTAGGCACCAATTAAGCATGCCTAGGCGCCAATTCCAAAACCTGGAACATAACAGTTGGCGCCTAGGCGCAAATGGAGCACGCCTAGGCGCTTTGACTTCGCTGGAAAACCTCTAGAACTTCCTTTTAACTCCTCTTCAAGCCTCTTTAAGCCTCCCTTCAATTCACCAAGCCTCTTGACCTTCCTTATTCATAAGTTTCAGACCTGGTAACTTAGGCACAAAGCAAAGGAGATATCTAGAAGCTTCAAGAGTTAATTAGCAAAGAGAACCTTCAATTAAAAATAGGAAAACCATGCAAGTCCTAAACTCACATAAAATGCAAGAAAAGTCCCTATAAAACTGTAAAATCACCAAAGCACAGTAAAATCACAAAGAAAGATAAAAATGCATGAGAATGCATGAAACACTACATGAGACTCAACAAAATGACTCAAAACAAACAAAGAAATGTGAAATTCTAGATCCCTTAGAACAAATGTCCTGCACGATGCTGGGACAATCGATTAGAACATCATACAACTGAAAGACCTGAACACAAAACAACAAACAACTAAAAGGAAACAAGACACAGGAAGTTGTTAACCCAGTTCGGTGAAACTACACCTACGTCTGGTTAGCTTTCGCCCAATGAAAAGGAATTCCATTATCTCAAGAACTAGGTATTACAGACCCACATGAACACATCAAGTTCATTGTTCTTAACCTAATCTACCCAGTGGTATTCTACTTAGAACCACAGCCTAAGTATGAGAGCCCCTCTCACTTTTCCTCAATCACTGCCACAGTGATTGGTGAACAACAATAACACAGAGTTTGTTTGACACTCAAACACAACACAGAACTCAGTCTCACTTTATAGAATCAGTGAGCAAGACGAGTTCACAACTAACAAAGACAAAGAACAACTTACACTCTTAAGAACACTTGATCTTCAAGGTAATTCTCTCGATCAACTTCAAGCTTCAGGTCTTTGTCAATATATACTTCAGCAGAGGCGGCTAGGGTTTATTTGGGCTGAAGAACACTTTGATCCAACTCATATCAGCAGAGAATCTTTCAAGATCTGATATGAGTGATCAACAAGTAAAAATAGAAACAAATCTTTTTAATCACAGATTTGCTTCAACAATAACAACCCGCAACTGGCTCCCAACACACAGTTACTTGACCTTCAAGTAAGCACAGATCATACCATAAAGCATAACCACTTGCATGCCAGCAGGGGCGGATGTCCTGGCCTTCATCAAGGCAGATGTCACAACATCGGCTAGGACATCAGGTTGTTTTTAACAAAATTGATGACAACAAAGGAACAACAATCTCCCCCTTTGTCAAATTTTGACTAAAAACAACTTCACTACCAGAGAGGGAAAAAATATCAAAATCATCAGAGTCAGCAGCAGAAATACTCCCCCTCAAACCAATGCATCCACAACAGCCAAAACATGGAGGAACTCCCCCTCAAAAGATGCATCCAAATAAACACTGCATAAAGTATATAGAACCCATATGCAACACAGTACAAACTAAGCAAGCACACTTGGTACTACTTGAACAGAAGCTAGCTTGTAGCACTTGAACACTTGAACATAAAATATCTCCTGAACTGGTCTTGTCTTGACAAAGCTGCATACTTATTACATAACATAACCAGAATACCAAGTCTTCAAAAAAAAACAAACCACAACAAACTACTACTAAACTACTACTCTACTACTACTCCCCATTTTTAGCACAAATTTGGCAAAGATGGAAAGAATTTAACCAAGGCCAACTAAAAATCAACTAGGAGATGCACTAAACACCAGAAGAAGAGGAGTGTTCCTCATCATTTTCTGCAGATCCTTCCCTCTCAGCATCAGCTGCATGCTCACCCTCTTGACCAGCTTCCCGCTGGAGAGTTTGAATGAGAGCATCCACCTTAATCTTCCTAGCAGCAGCAATCCTGATCGTCTCTTGAAGTTCCTTGGAAATGGCCTCAAGTTCAGCAATGACACTGTGAGTGCCTGAGGCAGACATAGAGGCAGGAACAGATGTCCTACTAGATGGCAGATCAATGTCCAGGACATGAGGGTCCAGGAACAACCGTTGGTCCAAGGTGATGGGAGGGCCTTTGGGCACAGGAACATCATCAACAGTGAGGATATTAGGATGTTGTTTCAGAATGATAGCAGTCAGTAAAGAAGGAAAAGAGATGGGGAGTTTCACTGCACATGTATCTGCATGCTTCAAAGTTTGGGAAAACACAAAGTTGCCAAAGTCATAAGCAATTTCAGTCCCAATGCGATAGAGAAGCTTGGCAAGCATAGCAGAAACAGCAGACGTATGGTTAGAGGGAACCCAATTCACCACTCCAATCCTATTCAAAATAGCATACTTCACACTCAGAACCCCAGTTGACAGAAGCTTCTTAGCAGGCCACTTCTTTACTCTTCCAGCAGTCAATTCCTCAGCAACCGTATCCAGAGAAAGTTCTTCTTCAACAAATTCAACCACACTTCTTCCAAGGGTTTGGTTGATGATAGCAGGAGAGAAATTCACACACTTACCCCTGACAAACACTTTCCTGAATTCAGGACTGGCAGAATTATTAACATCATCAGAGTGATTGACAATAAATTCCTTCACAAGCTTGTCATAACATTTTCCTATGTTCATCACAGTCTGCCTCAACCCTGCTTTTGCTATCAAGGCAATGATCTCTTTGCAGGCTAACACATCAGAATCAATCTCCCTTTCTTTGGCAACACGTCTTTGATAGACATATTTCCATTTGAAGGCATTTTCTGGAGCATGAATAGACACATTATCTAGAGGAACATTAGGAATATCTAAGGGAATACGCTTACCAGAGAACATTTTCTTCTCAGAGGCAGTGATGTCCAGGACATCGCCTTCAACATCTGATTCAGTCTCAAAATCAATTCTGGAAACTTTATGCTTTATCCCAGTAGTCTTCTTGGCTTTCTTCCCTGATGATTCCACAGCTTTCTGCTTGCCTTTCCGTGACGCAGCGGTTGCCCTTAATTTTGAAGATCCAGTAGTGATCTTGGTTTTCTTCTTCTTGACAACAGGGGTTTCTTCAACAGATGCTCTTCTTCGCTTAAGCATTCTGGCAGCAACACTCGCCAGAGGCACATCCTCTGAATCTTCATCATCAGAGACATCATGAACAATGGGAGGGGTCTTCATCGATTCCTCTGAAAAAACATCCATTGAGTTTGCAGCCTTGGAATCAGAACTCTTGGATGAAGAGGAAGAATCCTTTGAGAGTGAAACTTCCTTGGCAGGCTGATCAGACAATGTCGCGACATCGTCTTCAACATTTGCAGAGACAGAAGTATTAGAGACTTCCTCAGGCACAGGGGCTTCTGGGTTTTGCATTGGGGTTGCACGAGACTTGTAGTGCTTCTTGGAAGTGAAGGTATGAAAAACGGTAGAAAAGGGGGTTTGAATAATGTTTTCAGTATAAAACTTCCACCTTAAAGATTTTGACAAATCTTTCGAGAACTTAAGTGCTAAAGATAAGAGATAGAAAAGCACACAGGGATTTTATCCTGGTTCACTTGATAAATCACTCAAGCTACTCCAGTCCACCCGTTAAGGTGATTTCTTCCTTCTTAGAATGAAGGCAATCCACTAATCAGGTAAGAGTTACAACTGCACTTGAAACCTACAAGTGACTAACAATTACACTGACTTAGCTCACACTAAGATTCACTCTCTTAGTCTTCTCTAGGATCCGATCAACCTTGATCTCCTAAAGGAACTAAACAAACTGTTTATCAAAGAATTGTTTACAAGAGATTTGCTTCTAAAAAGCTAATAGTAAACTCAATGAATTTCAGATGAAAGAAAACTTAGAAGATTTTTGAATATGTCTTGCGTATGTGAATGCTTCTTTTTTTTTTTCTTTCAGTCTTCAGCCTCTTTATATACTCCAAGGATCAGGGTTGAGCGATGCATGAGAAATGCTACCGTTGGAGGGCAGTTCTGGAAAATCCAGCTTCTGCTGTGGCTGAGAACGTTAGGTAGGTCGTCAGGAAGGTACAGTAGCTTTTGTACTTGGATAGTGACGCGACCTTTAAACCTAGGAGACTTCTGATCAGGGGAGTGCTTCGTATTGGAACTTGTGAAGCCGGTTGATCAGAGTCAGAGGGAAAGCACAGATCCTCTGACCATTGTATCTTCTGATTCTGAACTCAGAGGGAAGAACATGGCCTTCAGAGTTTCTTGCTTCTGGACTTCAGAGTTTCCACTATTCAGCTTCTGGATCTTCAGGTGTTCTACACCATCAGAACATCTGAACCTTCAGTGTTTCTTGGTTATCAGAACTTCTGGGTCTTCAGAGCTTCTAGTGACTGAGTCCACATCAGAGTTTGTATAACTTCAGAACTTCTGAAGCTTTTCCACTGTTCATACTGAACATGGTGAATGCGAAAGCGTTGCTTGGGTAGCTCTTTATACACAGTGCTTTTGATTTGTGTGAGATTGAGTTGAGGTCAGAGCCTGCAAATAGCACACTCAGAAAAACACGTTAGAGTACCACAATTGTTCATATCAAAAGGTTAACTTGTAATCATCAAAACATAGAGTTGTACTACTAGATCAAAACTTGATCTTACAATCTCCCCCTTTTTGATGATGACAAAACTAAGATTTTGATGAACAATTCTTAAACATTAAACTGAATTCACTCAGAGTTTAGAGATATAGAATAAGACTTATCCTGATGTGAATAGTTTATCTTGCTCATTCTGAATTCAAGTCACTGCTTGATTCTGAGCTTAGCTCCCCCTGAATCTAATAATTGATGAAAACGTTAGTAAAGTCTAGATTCTGAGCTAAATAATATAAGAGTTCAGAGTGAAAAACTTATGACATAGATGAAAATCGAGTAATCAGAGCGCATAAGTAATCAGAGTCATGGACAAGGTATCAGAGTCTTGGGTATCAGAGTCAACTTATAATCACTTCAGAAGAAGTGAAATGTATTCCTTGTATTTGCCCAGTGACACATCTATGGTCATGAAGGTGGAACTCTTAAAATCTCCAAAAGAAAAATAAATCACACTAACACATCTTACACATCAAAAACTGGGTTTACTCCCCCTTTTTGTCATAAGCAAAAAGCTTGGGGTGTGAAAAACTTAGCTTGAAGTACAAGGTACTCCCCCTTAGAGAAGGTCCAAGTTTAAAGAAAATGAAAACGATGCAAGAATCAGAGTTAGGCGAAATAAATAGAAGAGTTAATGCAAGAGAAGAACGTTTACCACCGGTCAAGTGAGTAAAGAGAAGGGTCAGTTACCAAGAACTTAACCTCGAGAAACTGCAGGAGCATTAACTTTCAGAGAGAAAGTGAAGCCTATATAAAGCGTTGGAGAGAAAGGTAAGCTTCACACCTCGAACAATTTTCAGTAAGAAAATGGCATCATACATCGTAGCACTAGAAGAGCTGAGGAAGAAGGCCTTTGAGGAGGACTTGTTCCTGAACATCAGGCATCCAGAGGGTACAACGACCATCGCGGAGCTGACACGGACACTGCTGGAAGAGGACCTGCGTCCAGAGTTGAAGAGAGACCTGAGGGAATTTCTTGCCTTCGTGGAGGAGGTGCAAGAACTCAGCCGGCTTGAACTCAAGCTGCTGGAAGAAAAATAAAGTTTGGAAGAGAAGCTCAAGACTGCAGAAGAGATTCTGGAGAGGGATGAGCTAAAGGACAGGCTCAACAACATCCAGCATGCACTGGAGCGTCTGGAGAAGGGTAGGTCAGAGCAGCGCCAGGAGTGCAGAAGAATGAGGAGGGATCCTCCATTCTAGATTTTAGGGAAAGAATGTATGATGTAAACATAAAAATATGATGAATAAAAAGATTTTTGCAAACATATGTGACACAAATATATATAGATATGTATAGAATCACAAACGAATAAAGTAGAATAAATAAATAAAAAGAAACAGAGTTTAAATAAAACAACAATAAAGAAAAAGAAGGAAAATGAAGAGATCCTAAAACTAAGGTTTGTCAGTTCGTCGCAGAAGTTCCATCATCATGTGCTTCATCTCAATCAGCATGGATTCATGAATGTCAAGACGCTGTTCCATGATGTCGAGTCTGGATGAGCTTGACTGAGCAGAACCGGAAGGAACATTCTGAGCAGCTTGAGAGTCTGGAATGGAAGCAGAAGCAGCAGGAGTAAACACAACTGGTGCAAGTGCTTGGCATCTAAGAGCTTCAGCCTCAGCTTCAAGTCGCTCTGCCTCTAGTCTGGCTTGTTCAGCTTGAGCTGCTGCTTGACGTGCAGCTTCTTCTGCTTGAGCTTTCTTTCTCTTGGCTTCTTCAATAGCTTCAAGAAGCTTGTGTCTCTGTTCTTGTTCATGAAGAGCCACCCTTCGAGCAAACCTTTGCTTGGCAGCCTCAATCCTCTGACTTCCCTCTGTATGCAGGAGCTGCATCATAATTGGAACTTGAGCCACCAGCCAAGTGCCCAGATTGTTCCACTCATCAGCCACACGTTCAGCATTCTCATTGAGGTCAGTCTGACCGTGCACATTGCGGAGCCTCAAAGAGGCTTCATGATAGAAAATATTGATGCACTCAGAGAGAGATGTGGGTTGAAGGTGAGTATAAGGAATTATGGAGAGGTTGGTTTCAGGAGAGGCTGGGTGATTGCTGCTATGAGCTTCAGAGGCACCTTGTGGAGAACCAATGTTAATCATTTGAGTATTGGGTTCAGAGGTTCCAAGGTGAGGGTCTGAAGTTTCAACCAGAGGATGGGGTGATCTAACCGAGGATTGGTTAGACACTGATTGTTCGGGTTCAGGTTCTGGTTGAATAGGCTCTTGTTGGTCAGGGACAGGGTGAGCTTGTTAAGCCAAAGGGTCTGCCTCTTGTAAAGGATTGGCCAAGATAGGTTCATCTGGGTCAACTAGACGTTCAGGTCTAGGGCCAGGATATCTCCTAGGGCTTGGACATGTGAGGTAATATTCCTCTAAGGTAGACACCTTTTCTTTTCTGACCTCCATGAATTTTCTAATGGATTCAGAGTTATTGGAGGGAGAAGAATCAACAACATTGGTTGGGAAGGATACAGGTGTATAGGCTGTGGAAGAATCTGTATCCGTGGTTCTGGCAGCAGGACGTGCTGATGCTCTAGGAACAGAGTGATCAGACGTTCTGGGTTGTGGTTCTGTTTGGTTGGGCTCTGGTTGTCCATGGATGATGGGTTCAGAAGATAATGGGTCGTACGGGATGGTAATGAGAGAGGTTGGTTCTTCTGACCTAGAGGGTTGATTCTGAAGCAAATTCCAGAGAGGTGCTTCAGTAGGGGAAGGTTGAAAGAAAGAAGATCTTGGAGACTGTGGTGGAGAGGTGGTTTGAGCAGCTGGTTGGGATTCAGGAATAGGAGTGAGGGGATTTGAGGAGTGTTTGAGCATGGCAGATATAGGGAGTGCATCAAATAAATTCAAATCATCATCAGAAGCAAGTGCAGGCTTACTTGAATGTGCTGATGATCTAGTCACTCTGGCAGGAGGTTCAGTCCTTCTGACCACTTCAGCAGCTGGTTCCACCCGAGTAGGCTTCACCACGATTCTGACCTGCTTTTTCTTCTTCTTCTTAGGAGGACCATTCTCATTGTCACTATCATCACCATCATCAGGCTTTCTATTCTTCGTTTTGATCAGAGGGACATCTGATTCCTCAGAGGATTCTTCCAGAACCATCTTCCTCTGAACTTTCTTCTTGGGAGGAGAAGGAAACTCTGGAGCTGGCGGTAGTCTGCTGACGAAATCATCAAGATCAATTTCGAATCCTTGAGCCCTGAGGTCTTCAACATAGCACCTGATGGCGTCAGGATTGTCTGCCTGTGTCCACAGAGGGTAGTCAGTGAGAGGCATCCTTCTGCTTCTGATCTCAGAAGATGTGTCTTCATGAGCAGGAGCAATCTTCTTCTGGACCAAACCCATCTTCTTCAGAGAATTTGCAGTGAAGACATCACAGACCATGGTGCTCAGATCCTCTACACATCCAGCATTGACCAGATCTTGCACCAGGTTGCTTTCAATGAGAAAGTCTGAGAGCAGTCTCCCAAAGGGGATATATTTGATTGCTGACTTGATGGAGGCAGTGGTGCGAGACTTCCGGATGCATTCCTTCAAGTAGGAGAACAGGAAGTAGGGAAGGCAGATCTTCTTCTGGTCTTGGATGAAGAACAACATCACCTTCTGGTTGAAGTTGATGTAGTCTGGAGAACTGCCCTTCGGTCTCTGGTTTATGCAGTGGAGCAGGATCTTGTGCCAGATCCTGAGTTTGGGATGAAGGTCCATCACCTTGTAACTCGTCTTGCCCGGTTTGAAAGTGGTGTACAGGGCCTGGTTGATTGTATCCTTGGTGCTGGGTTTCAGCTTCGATTCCGTGAATTGGAAACGATACCCATAAGCAGTGTCTGCACCTAGCAAATTCACGAAGGACTTCTCCGTGATGATGATCTTTCTTCCAAGAATATGAGATACCACCTGAGTATCATCACAGTCGGCGTGCTTCCAGAATTCCTTGACCAATCTATCATACACCGGTCCTCGAAGTCTGTTGAAGTAATTTCCCCAACCTTGAGCTTGGACTTCGGGACGAAGATCATACCCATTTGTAGCCAGGTTGTCGAGGTCGAATCTCCATTCTGCCAGGACTTGGAGTTCCTCAGGAGCATATACACAGTGAACGGCACAGCCCCGTTCTGCAATTGGAAGAATCTGCTCTTGAGCTTGACCTTGATCTGGTGTCGGATTCTCAGGGCCCCTTTGACCCGTTGCTAGACCAACTACCATGTGAGGGAACTGAGGTGCATCTGCAGTAGATCTTCTGGTTTGACTCACCATCTTTGAAGCGGTTGAAGGTTTGAGGTAGAAGATGAAGGTTGGAAGATGAAGAGAGATCGAGAGAGAAATCGAGAATAAGCGGTTTTGAAAAAGCAGAGAGAGCGAGAGTAAAAACCGGAAGTGAACGAGATCGTGTGTGTATAGTGGGTTTTATCAAATAACCGTTGTTGATTCAAAAAGCACTTTAAGATCAACGGTTGAAAATTAAAGATAGATAGAACAGTAAATACACAAATCACACACAGGAGAGAAGCACATCTACACGCAATCATAACAGACTGTCACACGGGCACAAGGAACTATGCATCAGAAATACTGACACACGTGTTGTTGTCTCAGCTTCAGAGTCAGTACCAGTGGGTACACACACTCTGATTGAGTTACCTTCTGGACTAGACATCTTCTGATCAAGAAGTATCATAGTCAGAGGTTCTGATCCATCTTCACTCTGGACAAAAGTCCATGTTTAGATTTTTCAGAATAAAATTAAATCTATCCTCTGCTAAGGGCTTTGTAAAGATATCTGCCCATTGATGGTCAGTATCAACAAACTTCAGAATAAGTACGCCCTTCTGTACATAATCTCTAATAAAGTGATACTTTACCTCAATGTGCTTTGCCCTTGAATGCAAGATAGGATTCTTACTCAATGAGATTGCAGCAGTGTTATCACAATAGATTGGGATATTGCTCTCAAGGATCTGATAATCCTCCAGCTGATGTTTCATCCAGAGCATCTGAGTGCTGCATATTGCTGCTGAGATATATTCTGCCTCTGCAGTTGATAGTGCAATGGTTGATTGCCTCTTGCTTGCCCATGAGACTAGATTGCTTCCCAGAAATTGACAATTTCCAGAAGTACTTTTTCTCTCTGTTCTATCTCCAGCATAATCAGCATCACAGTAACCTGAAAGCTTATACTCTGATGTTTTCTTATACATCAAGCCAAGGTTAGTGGTGCCTTTCAGATACCTTAGGATCCTCTTAACAGCAGTTAAGTGGGTTTCCCTTGGATCTGATTGGAAACGAGCACATAAATGAACACTAAATAGTATGTCTGGCCTAGATGCAGTTAAGTATAGAAGTGAACCTATCATGCCACGATAGAGCTTCTGACATACTTTACCACTTTTATCTTCTTTCTCCAGAATGCATGTAGGATGCATTGGAGTTTTGGCCACTGTAGATTCCAGCATATTGAACTTCTTCAGAAGTTCTTTAGTGTACTTGCTCTGATGGATATATGTTCCTTCTGGTGTTTGATCAACTTGTATTCCCAGAAAGTACTTTAATTCTCCCATCATACTCATCTCAAATTCAGCCTGCATCATCTCAGAAAATTCTTTGCATAGAGATTGATTAGCAGAACCAAATATAATATCATCAACATAAATTTGCACAATTAAGATATCATCTTTATAAGTCTTGCAGAAAAGAGTTGTATCTACTTTACCCCTTACAAACTCATTCTCCAGAAGGAATGAGCTAAGTCTCTCATACCATGCTCTGGGAGCTTGCTTCAGACCGTAGAGTGGTTTCTTCAATTTGAACACATGGTCTGGTTTCTTCTCATCTTCAAAACCTGGGGGTTGATGAACATAGACTTCCTCTGAGATATAACCATTTAGGAAGGCACTCTTTACGTCCATCTGATGTAGAACTATGTTGTGATTTACTGAGAAAGAGATCAACAGTCTGATTGCCTCCAGTCTTGCTACTGGAGCAAATGTTTCAGTGTAGTCTATTCCTTCCTGCTGGCTGTAGCCTTGAGCAACTAGCCTTGCCTTGTTTCTGACTACATCTCCTTTCTCATTCAGCTTGTTTCTGAATACCCATTTCGTTCCAATAACATGGACATTCTCAGGTTTCTTCACTAAGCTCCAAACATCATTCTTGGAGAATTGATTCAATTCTTCTTCCATGGCCAGAATCCAATCCTTGTCCTGAAGAGCTTCATCTATGGACTTGGGTTCAATTAAGGACACCAATCCTTTCAGACTGAGCAAGGTCTCTTCAGAGGGTCTGAAGGCAGATCTGGTTCTGACTGGTTCATCTTTGTTGCCCAGAATAAATTCCTTAGGGTGAGCTGCAGTGATTCTGCTCTTCTTCAGAGTTTGTGAGTTAGAGGGACCAGCTTCTTCCTCTGGTTCATCTTCCTCTGGCTCATCTTCCTCTGGAGCTTTGCCTTTGTCAGAAACATTAATGCTTAAATCTGCAAACTTTTCAACTAGCTTTGACTGGTCAGAGTCAAGCTTATCGTCAAATCTAACATGAATAGATTCTTCAATAGTCTTAGCATCAGTATTATAAAATCTAAAGCCTTTAGATCTCTCAGAGTAACCGAGTAATAGACACTTAGAAGACTTAGCATCAAATTTATGCAATCTATCCTTAGTATTGAGAACATAACAAACACAGCCAAAAGGATGAAAATAAGAAATGTTGGGTTTTATGTTCTTCCACAATTCATAAGGAGTCTTATTCAGAATTGGTCTCACAGAGATTCTGTTCTGAATGTAACATGCTGTATTTACTGCCTCTGCCCAAAAGTGCTTAGCCATGCCAGTTTCTTGGAGCATGGTTCTAGCCATCTCCTGAAGAGTTCTGTTCTTCCTCTCAACAACACCATTTTGTTGAGGAGTTCTGGGACAAGAGAAATCATGTGCAATTCCATAGGAATCAAACAGACTCTCAAACTTTTCATTCTCAAACTCTCCACCATGGTCACTTCTGACACGCACAATCCTACAAGCCTTCTCGTTTTGCACTTGAGCAATGAAGGTAGAGAACACAGCATGAGACTCATCCTTGCGGGTTAGAAACTTTACCCATGTCCAGCGGCTATAATCATCAACGATAACCATCCCATATCTCTTGCCACCTATAGACTCAGTTTTCACTGGTCCAAAAAGGTCGATATGCAGAAGTTCCAACGGCCTTGAGGTTGAGACAACATTCTTTGCCTTGAAAGGGACTTTTGTGAATTTGCCTTTCTGACATGCTTCACAAAGAGCGTCTGAAGCGAACTTCAGATTGGGTAAGCCCCTGACAAGGTTTAGCTTGCTCAGCTGAGAAATCTTTCTCATACTGGCATGCCCTAACCGTCTATGCCATACCCACTGCTCTTCATTAACAGACAGAAGGCACTTCACATTCTGAGCCTCCAACTCAGATAATCTGATCTTATAAATGTTGTTCTTCCTCTTGCTGTTAAACAGAACAGAGCCATCGATTTGACTTACAGCCCGGCAGGACTTTTGATTGAATATAACATCATAACCCTTGTCAGCTAATTGACTTATAGACAATAAGTTATGTGTTAAGCCGTCTACCAATAACACATTATCAATGCATGGACTACTATCTACACAAATAGTACCAGTACCAACAATTTTACCCTTTTCATTTCCTCCAAAGCCAACTTCGCCTCCAGGCTTAAGTTTCAGCTCTCGGAACATACGCCTTTCTCCCGTCATGTGACGCGAGCATCCACTGTCCAGATACCATGATTGGTGTTTCAGTGGAGCTATCAAGGATATATGCAACATAGATAATCTTGTCCTTAGGTACCCACTTTCTGGGTCCTCTCTTGTTAGTTACCCCAGAGGTTCTGATCACCTTGGGTGTCTCAACATGATATTTTAAAGGAATATTTGCATGATATTTAGTCATAGAGAAAGATCCCTTTTTAAGAGGGTTTTTAGCAACTTTAGCAGGTACAGGATCAGGCAATATGGTACCAGAGGGAACAAAGCATTCATATAAGGATTTAGCTTTAGACACAGAGGGCTCATTTCTAATTGGTTTAGAATAGCCAATGCCATGCATTCCATTTCTGCTTACACCATAGATCATTGAAGCCATTAAGCTTCTATCCACGCTTTTAGCTAGGAATCTTTGAAAAGACTTTTCATACTTAGATTCATTTCTACAATCAGAGGCATCACAGGCAACAATTTCTTCTAACTTAGCAATCTGGTTCTTGAGCACAGAGTTAGAATTGATCAAAGCATGATTATCATTTTTCAAATCAGAAATAATTTTCTCATGTTCAGAAGGAGTTTTGGAAACAGCAGATAAGTTCTTTTTCAGCTTCTTATGCTTAGACAATAAGGAGTTATACTTATCCATGATATCAGACAATGCATGTTTCAGTTCAGAGGTAGAGAAAGAAGCGAATACCTCATTTTCATCGTCTGAGTTAGGATCTCCTTCTGATTCTTAGTCAGAGTCAACAGCTTCCTTTGACTCTGCTCCTTTGTCTTTGACAATGGCCATGAGTCCTTGGACTTCACCATCAGAGTCAACATCCTCTGACTCTGATTCATCAAATGTCACCATCAGACTCTTCTTGGTCTTGAAGTGCTTCTTTGGCTTCTTGTCCTTCTTCAATTTTGGACAATCACTTTTGTAGTGCCCAGATTCTTTGCACTCAAAACATGTGACTTCCTTGATTGAAGACTTCTTCTGGCCTGAGGACTCATACTTTCCTTTTGCCTTTCCAGAGCCTTTGAACTTGCTCTGCCTGTGCTTCCAGATGCGGTTGAGTCTCTTGGAGATCAGAGTCAGCTCATCTTCATCAGAATCTTCTGACGCTTCTTCAGATTCCTCTTCTTCAGCTTGAAGAGCTTTTGACTTCTCAACCTTAGCCTTTTCAGATTTGGATTTCAAGGCTATGGACTTTTTCCTCAGATCTTGCATCTCTGAGCGCTTCAGCTCATGGCATTTCAAAATGCTGATGAGTTCTTCTAAACTCATATTCTCAACGTCTCTCGTGAGCTCTATTGAAGTCACCAAAGGCATCCAACTTTCAGGAAGACACCTGATGACCCTTATGACATGATCTTTTGTTGTGTAGCTCTTGTTGAGAGGTCGTATGCCAGCTACAAGCAACTGAAATCTGGAGAACATTTCTTCAATGGACTCATTTGGCTCCATGATGAAGGATTCATACTTTTGGATCAAAGACAATGCCTTTGATTCTTTGACTTTCTTGTTTCCTTCATGAGACATCTTCAGATATTCGAAAATGCCTTTTGCAAACTCACGATCTGTAATCTTCTGGTACTCTTCATAGGAAATAGCACTTAGAAGAATTGCTCTTGCTTTGTGATGTTGTGAGTACAGCTTCTTTTGATCTGCAGTCATCTCTGACCTTGGGATCTTCTTGCCATCTGCATCAACTGGACGCTCGTAGCCATCCACAATAATATCCCAGAGATCTGCATCGAAACCCAGAAAGAAACTTTCCAGTCTATCTTTCCAATATTCGAACCTTTGACCGTCGAACATAGGAGGCTTTGCATTGTAACCATCTCTTTGAGTTTCACTGGTGGTGGCAGCCATTGTTTTTCACACCGGCCCGGATCACTGAACACTGTTAGGTGTGGTAATCAGAACTTGCGCTCTGATACCAATTGAAGGTATGAAAAACGGTAGAAAGGGGGGTTTGAATAACGTTTTCAGTATAAAACTTCCACCTTAAAGATTTTGACAAATCTTTCGAGAACTTAAGTGCTAAAGATAAGAGATAGAAAAGCACACAGGGATTTTATCCTGGTTCACTTGATAAATCACTCAAGCTACTCCAGTCCACCCGTTAAGGTGATTTCTTCCTTCTTAGAATGAAGGCAATCCACTAATCAGGTAAGAGTTACAACTGCACTTGAAACCTACAAGTGACTAACAATTACACTGACTTAGCTCACACTAAGATTCACTCTCTTAGTCTTCTCTAGGATCCGATCAACCTTGATCTCCTAAAGGAACTAAACAAACTGTTTATCAAAGAATTGTTTACAAGAGATTTGCTTCTAAAAAGCTAATAGTAAACTCAATGAATTTCAGATGAAAGAAAACTTAGAAGATTTTTGAATATGTCTTGCGTATGTGAATGCTTCTTTTTTTTTTTCTTTCAGTCTTCAGCCTCTTTATATACTCCAAGGATTAGGGTTGAGCGATGCATGGGAAATGCTACCGTTGGAGGGCAGTTCTGGAAATTCCAGCTTCTGCTGTGGCTGAGAACGTTAGGTAGGTCGTCAGGAAGGTACAGTAGCTTTTGTACTTGGACAGTGACGCGACCTTTAAACCTAGGAGACTTCTGATCAGGGGAATGCTTCGTATTGGAACTTGTGAAGCCGGTTGATCAGAGTCAGAGGGAAAGCACAGATCCTCTGACCATTGTATCTTCTGATTCTGAACTCAGAGGGAAGAACATGGCCTTCAGAGTTTCTTGCTTCTGGACTTCAGAGTTTCCACTATTCAGCTTCTGGATCTTCAGAGTCTTCTACACCATCAGAACATCTGAACCTTCAGTGTTTCTTGGTTATCAGAACTTCTGGGTCTTCAGAGCTTCTAGTGACTGAGTCCACATCAGAGTTTGTATAACTTCAGAACTTCTGAAGCTTTTCCACTGTTCATACTGAACATGGTGAATGCGAAAGCGTTGCTTGGGTAGCTCTTTATACACAGTGCTTCTGATTTGTGTGAGATTGAGTTGAGGTCAGAGCCTGCAAATAGCACACTCAGAAAAACACGTTAGAGTACCACAATTGTTCATATCAAAAGGTTAACTTGTAATCATCAAAACATAGAGTTGTACTACTAGATCAAAACTTGATCTTACAGGAAGGAGTTCTTGAGTTCTTCTTAGATTGAGAGGAAGAACTTGTGTGCAAACCCATAACCCTAGCACCACCAGCAGTTCTCTCTATCTTTCCTTTCACAGACTCTTTCTTGCTTGAAGACATGATGAACTGGTAAAGCAAACGAACAAAAACAAGAAATTGAGAGAAATGTAAGTGATGAGAATCAGAAATTGTTAGAGCAAGATTGGCAACTTGTGGTGAGATTGTGATGAAGGCATTGGTGATGATTATATAGCAGTTGAGTGAGAAGGAAGCAATGATGTCACAACGGCAGTTAATGGTAGTTACGAGGAAACTAGTCGTTAGACAGAAAAGGGGCTTTAATTGCTATGCTTCTTCGAAGAGGCAAATCCCAAGATTTCCTCTTAATTTGTCAAATGTAGCAGCATCTAAGGGTTTGGTAAAGATGTCAGCCAATTGTCTCTCTGTGGGGACATGTTCCAAAGTAACAATTTTATCCTCCACTAATTCCCTGATGAAGTGATGTCTGATATCTATGTGTTTGGTTCTGCTATGTTGTATAGGGTTCTTGGCAATATTGATAGCACTCAAATTGTCACAGTACAATGTCATGACATCTTGCTCAACTTCGTATTCCTTGAGCATCTGCTTCATCCAAATAAGCTGAGTACAACTGCTTCCAGCAGCTATATATTCAGCTTCAGCTGTGGATAAAGACACGCAGTTTTGCTTCTTGCTAAACCAAGAAATTAAGTTGTTTCCAAAGAAGAAACACCCTCCAGATGTACTCTTTCTATCATCAGCACTCCCTGCCCAATCTGCATCACAATACCCTACAAGAGAAGAATTAGTATCATTTGTATAAAGAATCCCATAGTCACAAGTACCATTTATGTACTTAATGATTCTTTTCACTTGTAAGAGATGACTGGTCTTTGGAGCAGCTTGATATCTTGCACAAGCACCAACAGCAAAGGTAATGTCAGGTCTGCTAGCAGTGAGGTACAACAAACTTCCAATCATGCTTCTATATAAGCTTTGATCAACATCCTCTCCCTGATTGTCTTTAGACAGCTTGATATGTGTAGCAGCAGGAGTCCTTTTATGTCCAGATTTTTCAAGTCCAAATTTCTTGACGATGCCCCTAGCATACTTACTCTGGGAAATAAACATTGAGTCTTCCATTTGTTTGATCTGAAGTCCCAGAAAGTAGTTCAATTCACCAACTAAGCTCATCTCAAACTCTGACTTCATTTGTTGGACAAAATGTTCCACCATCGTGTTCGACATCCCACCAAACACAATATCATCAACATATATCTGTGCAATCATGAGTTTTCCTCTTTCATTTTTCACAAATAGTGTCTTGTCTATTCCTCCCTTGCAATAACCATTGCTCACCAGAAACTCTGTAAGACGTTCATACCAAGCTCTAGGAGCCTGTTTTAATCCATACAAGGCTTTCTTGAGTTTGTAGACATGTTCAGGATGATGTGGATCTGTGAATCCCTTTGGCTGTTCAACATAAACTTCCTCATTCAGATAACCATTTAGAAAAGCACTTTTGACATCCATTTGGAATAATCTGAACTTCAAAAGACAAGCAACACCAAGCAAAAGTCTTATGGATTCCAACCTAGCCACTGGAGCAAAGGTTTCATCAAAGTCTACTCCTTCAATCTGAGTATATCCTTGAGCCACCAGTCTTGCTTTGTTTCTAGTTACTACACCATTCTCATCTGACTTGTTCTTGAAAATCCACTTGGTTCCTATGATGTTTACTCCCTCAGGCCTAGGAATGAGATCCCATACTTCATTTCTTCTGAATTGATCAAGTTCTTCTTGCATAGCATTTATCCAGTATTCATCTGTCAGAGCCTCCTTGACATTCTTGGGTTCTACCTTGGATATAAAACATTCATGAGCAATGTAGCTTCTAGCCCTGGTAGTAACTCCTTCTTTGAGGTCACCAATAATATTCTCTTGAGGATGATTCTTTTGAATTCTGATCGATGGAGCTTTATTTGCAGGGGTCATCTGGTGATCTTGCTCATCAGAACTGGTTTCTGATTCAATGTCGAGGTCAATAGTTGGGACATCGGCTGTGACATGTGGACCATCATCATCTTCAGTTGCACCAGTGTCTTCTCTTTCATTTGGTTGATCATCAATAGAGACATTTACAGATTCCATCATTACCTTTGTTCGGGAATTGTACACTCTGTAAGCTTTGCTGTTTGTAGAGTATCCCATGAAAATTCCTTCATCACTCTTAGGATCTAGCTTTCTTCTTTGTTCACGATCAGCCAGAATATAACATTTACTCCCAAAGATATGAAAGTGTTTCACAGTTGGCTTCCTTCCTTTCCAGAGTTCATATAGAGTGACTGTGGTTCCAGCTCTAATGGTTACTCTATTGTGAATGTAACAGGCTGTGTTCATGGCTTCTGCCCAGAACTTGTTGGAAATCTTCCTTGCATGAAGCATAACCCTGGTGGATTCTTGAAGAGTCCTGTTTTTCCTTTCAACAATTCCATTCTGCTGAGGTGTAATTGGAGCTGAGAATTCATGGCTTATTCCTTCTGAATCACAGAAGTCAGAGAATTTGGAGTTCTCAAACTCTCTTCCATGATCACTTCTGATTCTTACTATAGAGCAATTCTTCTCAGTTTGAAGTTTCAGACATAGCCTTCTGAATATGTCAAAGGTTTCTGATTTTTCCTTCATGAAGTCAATCCATGTGAACCTGGAATAATCATCAACACAGACATAAACATATTTCTTACCTCCTAGACTTTCTACCTGCATGGGTCCCATCAAGTCCATGTGAAGAAGTTCAAGGAATTTTGTTGTAGTTGGATGCTGAAGCTTTGCATGAGATGTTTTGGTCAGCTTTCCAATCTTGCATTCTCCACATATCTTTTCTTCATCTATTTTCAGTTTTGGTAGCCCTCGTACAGCATCTTTAGAGATAACTTTCTGCATACTCTTGAGATTGATGTGACCTAAACGTTGGTGCCATAGATTCAACTCATCCACTTTTGATATCAAACATCTAGACACTTGGGCTTTCTTTTGTGGAATCCACATGTAGCAATTGTCTTTGGACCTGACACCTCTCATCACAATCTCTTGATCACTAGTGGTAACCATGCATTCAGTCTTGCTAAACTTAACATCCAGATCTTGATCACACAATTGACTTATACTGATTAGATTTGCTGTCAACCCCTTGACAAGAAGAACGTTGTTCAGACTAGGAGATCCAGTGTTTACCAACTTCCCAATGCCTTTGATTTTTCCTTTAGCCCCATCTCCAAAGGTGACTGATTTACTAGAGTATTCCTTATGATTTTCCAGATACTCCTTATTCCCAGTCATGTGTTTTGAGCAGCCACTATCAAAATACCAGTCTTCACTTGATGAGACTCTAAAAGATGTGTGTGCTATAAGACATGAAACTTCTCCTTTGGGTACCCAAGCTCTCTTAGATGTCTTGAGAACCTTCTGGATCTGAGGATATCCGTATAGCTTGAAGCAGTAGGGCTTAATGTGACCAAACCTACCACAATAATGACATCTCCATGGAATTTGAGCAGTAGCCTTCTGAGTAGTAGGATGTGGAGGCATATGTTGTGACATCGGGCTTGACCTCTGATAGTTCTCTGGGTTTTTAAACTCAGAGTTTTCTTTAGCTCTTACAAACTTCCTTGATGCTTTCTGATTTCCTCTACTCCCAGACTGGTAACTGAAACCAATGCCTTTAACACTCTTTCCTTGCTTGCTTGTTTCTTCCAGAATCTCTTCAAGCATATTAGATCCACTATTCAGCATACGCACTGACTTGTAGGTATTTTCCAGTTTGGCTGTCAATGTAGCTACTTTCTCTTGAAGATCAGCTATGGTTAACAGAAGCTTGGCTTTTTCAACAGTTTCAACATCCTTTAATTTTGAGTTCCATTTATCCAAATCATCTTGCAGTTTATCAATGGTCTCCCTTAGGTTTTCATTTTCAGTCTTAACTTGTTTCATCTCATCTTCTTGCTCCTTCAGATGTTTGCAAGTTTCCTTCCATTTAACATGTAGGAGTTTGTAAGTTTCTTCCAAATCCTCAAATGTCATTTCATTACCACTGGAATCTGAGTCATTGACAGCCCCTGAGAAAGCATTAACCTTGTTGACAGATAATTCTTCCTCATCCTCAGTATCTTCATCTGACCATGTCACTACCATGCCTTTCTTCTGTTTCTTCAAGTAGGTTGCACACTCAGATCTAATGTGACCGTAACCCTCACATTCATGACACTGAACACCCTTGTTTTGGCCTGATTTGTCCTCTTCTTTGACCTTTCGCTGGGAATTGTAGGTTTTATAGTTGTCTGACTTAATGTCCTGGACATTTGGCCTAGTCCTTCTGTCTATCTTCCTTAGAGCTCTGTTGAATTTTCTAGCAAGAAGGGCCAGAGCTTCAGATAGATTCTCACTTTCACTATCAGCATCATCTCCTTCAGTGGTGTTGGATACAAAAGCAATGCTTTTGGTCTTCTTTTCAGGTTTTTCACCCAACTTTAACTCATAAGTCTGCAGAGAACCAATCAGCTCATCCACTTTCAAACTGCTGATATCTTGAGCTTCTTCAATAGCAGTGACCTTCATTGCAAACTTGCTGGTTACAGACCTCAAGATTTTCCTCACAAGCTTTTCATCTGACATAGGTTCTCCCAGAGCAAATGAAGCATTTGACAGATCACGCACACGCATGTGATATTCAGAAATAGTCTCATCTTCTGTCATTGTCAAGTTCTCAAAACGAGTAGTAAGCATCTGGAGTCTAGACATCCTCACCCTGGTTGTACCTTCATGTGCTGTTTTCAAAATCTCCCAATCATCTTTGGCAACAGTGCAAGTATTAATCAATCTAAACATGTTTTTGTCCACAGCATTGAAGATAGCATTCATTGCTTTTGAGTTTGCCAGAGAAGCTTCTTCTTCAGCACTTGTCCATTCATCCTCAGGTTTTTCTTCAGGAGTAGATGTACTTCCTTCTGCTTGAGCTTTGACAGGATGCTTCCAGCCTTTGACAACAGCCTTCCAAGTTTTGATATCAATAGACTTGAGAAAGGCTATCATTCGAACCTTCCAGTAATCATAATTGGAGCCATCCAGGATTGGTGGCCTGTTGATCGATCCTCCCTCCTTATTGTCCATGAGATCAAGAAAATATCTCCCTGGAGCTCACCCACATAGAACAGGGGTGCCTGCTCTGATGCCAATTGAAATTCTAGATCCCTTAGAACAAATGTCCTGCACGATGCTGGGACAATCGATTAGAACATCATACAACTGAAAGACCTGAACACAAAACAACAAACAACTAAAAGGAAACAAGACACAGGAAGTTGTTAACCCAGTTCGGTGAAACTACACCTACGTCTGGTTAGCTTTCGCCCAATGAAAAGGAATTCCATTATCTCAAGAACTAGGTATTACAGACCCACATGAACACATCAAGTTCATTGTTCTTAACCTAATCTACCCAGTGGTATTCTACTTAGAACCACAGCCTAAGTATGAGAGCCCCTCTCACTTTTCCTCAATCACTGCCACAGTGATTGGTGAACAACAATAACACAGAGTTTGTTTGACACTCAAACACAACACAGAACTCAGTCTCACTTTATAGAATCAGTGAGCAAGACGAGTTCACAACTAACAAAGACAAAGAACAACTTACACTCTTAAGAACACTTGATCTTCAAGGTAATTCTCTCGATCAACTTCAAGCTTCAGGTCTTTGTCAATATATACTTCAGCAGAGGCGGCTAGGGTTTATTTGGGCTGAAGAACACTTTGATCCAACTCATATCAGCAGAGAATCTTTCAAGATCTGATATGAGTGATCAACAAGTAAAAATAGAAACAAATCTTTTTAATCACAGATTTGCTTCAACAATAACAACCCGCAACTGGCTCCCAACACACAGTTACTTGACCTTCAAGTAAGCACAGATCATACCATAAAGCATAACCACAAGGGACCCACTTGCATGCCAGCAGGGGCGGATGTCCTGGCCTTCATCAAGGCAGATGTCACAACATCGGCTAGGACATCAGGTTGTTTTTAACAAAATTGATGACAACAAAGGAACAACAAAATGACCCTAAAAACACCACTCAAATAGGGTCATCACTACTCGCCAACTCTGATTCTCTACTTCAACGGGCAACATGGCATCAGAACCATAAGTGAGTCTATACAGCGTTTCTCTAGTACTAGTCTGCACAATTGTGTTGTACGCCCATAGTACTCTTGGAAATTCTTCCGCCCACCATCTTTTGGCCTCATCCAATTTCTTCTTAGTATGACTTTATTGGCCTCCTCAGCTTGATCATTTGTCTGCGGATGCTCGACCGAGGGGAACCGCATTTCAATTCCCAAGTCTGCGCAGAATTCCCTTGTCAATGCACTTGTGAACTGCGTTCCGTTATCCATGACCAACGCCAATGAGACTCCAAAGCGACATACAATTCGCCGCCAAAATAAGTTTCTGATTTTTGCAGCGGTAATTGATGCCACCACCTCTGCTTCTATCCACTTTATGAAATAGTCCACTGCTACCACAATAAATTTCATTTGAGCTTTGGCTATAGGAAAGGGTCCCAAAATGTACGCCCCCAAATGGCAAAGAGCCAAGGGGCGGTCATTGTCGTGAGTTGCTCTGGCGGTGCCTTGTGTAAATCAGAAAAAAAATTTAACACTTAGAACATTTCTTAACATACTCCAAGTAATCCTTCTTGATTGTTGGCCAATAAAATCCTGCACTCAGCACTTTCACTGCCAACGATCGCCCTCCAATGTGACTTGAGCAGACTCCTTCATGAACCTCTGCCATTATATCTTGGGCTTTATCAGTATCCACACATTTGAACATTAGCGACATAATTCCTCGACGATACAACTGTCCGCCCACCAATGTATAGAAACTGGCCTATCTTCTTCTTTGTCTTGTGTTTTTGCCTTCATCCTGAGGTTGCTGAGTAAAAAATTCATGATGGGGTCCATCCATGAGTGCTCGCCCTTGGCTACTGCTTTTGCTACTTTGAATTCCACCAAGTCAATACTTGGACGGGCTAGAGTCTCCTGTATCACTGTTTGATAGTTTCCCAATCGCCAGTACTAGCTAGCTTGGCTAATGCATCTGCACAATCCTTTTGGCTTCTCGATATGTGCTCAATTTTGACTTCTTTGATCGCCAACATAAGTTTTTGCACAATCTCCAGATATTTAGACAGTTGCGGATCCTTTACCTGGTAATCTCCTTTAACTTGCTTCACGACCAATTGTGAGTCGCCCTTTATGTACAACTTCTGCACTCCCAACTGAATTGCTAGCCTTAAACCTGCAATTAATGCTTCATACTCGGCCTGATTGTTACTCGCCCGAAATCCAAATTTCTGTGATTGTTCAATCACCATTTTATCTAGACTTTCAATTGAGACGCCAGCCCCGCGTCCCTGCTCGTTTGAAGAACCGTCCACAGAGAGGACCCACTCTGCATTTTCTTTATCGCCCTTAGTGGGTGTCATCTCCGCCACAAAATCAATGAACCTCTGAATCGTAACTTATCCTCTTGGTTCATACACTATATCATACTCTGACAACTCTACTGACCAACTAACAAGTCGCCCTGATAGATCCGGTTTTTGCAAGACTTGTCGTAGTGGTATATTTGTTTTCACTTTTACTTGAAAGCTGTGAAAATATGGCCTGAGTCGCCTAGCTGTCTTTAGTATTGCGAGGGCTGCCTTTTCAATCTTTTGGTAGCGCACCTCCACCCCTTGAAGGGTGTGGCTAATAAAATAGATCACTTTGTATTTCTTTTGTTCCTCCTGCAGTAATACCGTGCTGACTGTTGTACTAGTGACCGCCAGATAAAGTATCAACGGAAAATCCGGTGTGGGTTTTGCTATGATTGGTGGCGAAGCCAACAATTTCTTTAATTGTTGAAACGCTTCCTCACACGTCGTGGACCACTGAAAAATTGTATTCTTCTTTAGACATGCAAAGAATGGCGCCGCCTTGTCCCCCGCCATTGGCAGAAAGCGGGATAAGGCCGCCAATCTCCCTGTTAGCCTTTGAACTTCACGAACATTAATAGGACTCTTCATATCCAGGATAGCTTTACACTTGTCTGGATTTACCTCAATGCCCATTGATGTGATCATGAATCCTAGGAATTTCCCACCTAGAATTCCAAAAGAGCACTTCTCTGGATTCAACCTCATTTTATACTTTCTCAACTGGGCAAATGCTTCTCTCAGATCCTGATAATGATCGCCCTCTTTCACGGTCTTGACAATCATATCATCAACATAAACCTCCATATTTCTGCCCCCTTGATTTGCAAAGACCTTGTCCATCAATCGTTGATACGTCGCTCCTGCATTTTTCAACCCAAATGGCATTGTTCTATAACAGTAATTGGCTTGATTTGTCATGAACGCCGTTTTTTCCTCATTTGGGCGATGCATCATGATTTGATTGTAACCAAAATACGCATCCATCAAACTTAGCAGTTCATTTCCAGATGCTCCATCCACCAATTTATCAACGTTTGGGAGTGGATATGAGTCTTTAGGACACACTTTGTTCAAACTTGTATAATCTGTACACATTATCCATTTTCCATTGGCTTTGCGGACCATAACGACATTCGCTAGCAAAGTAGGATACTGCACTTCCCTAATAAATTTCCCCTCGAGTAACTTTTGAGTTTCTACTCGCACGACTTTGTCTTCTTCCTCGCCCATCCTCCTGCAAGCTTGCACTACCGGTTTTGCTCCAGGTTGGATAGATAACTTGCGAGAAATGACCTCAGGATCAATGCCCGGAACGTCCTTAATTGTCCATGCAAACAAGTCCAAGTTATCCTTGAGTAGCTCTACCGAGCAATCCTCTTACTCTGTGGATAGTGTGCTTCCAATTTTCAACGCTCGCCCCGCCACCTGAATAAATTTTGTATCCTCAGCGGGTTAAGGTCTCAGTTCCTCTGAATCATCACGAGGATCCAAGTTAAAGTCCTCGTGTGAGAAAATTTCAGTAACGCGATGGCTCTCCTTAGCCGCCTTTTTTCCATACAATGCCAAGCTCTAGGTGTAGCATTCCCTCGCCGCTTCCTGGTCCACCCTTAAAATTCCAACCTTCCTGTTGCACGCCGCTACTTCATTGTTAAATGAGTAGTTGAAATTATAGCACACACTTTGTTTAGAGTATCCCGCCCCAGTAGCACATTTTACGTTGCTCGGCAAGGAAGGACTAAGTATTTAACTTGGAATTTTTCACAAATTCTCCCTCGCCAAAGGTTGTTGTTATTTCCACATATCCTTGCACCTTCGCTCGGTCCCATGTGAATCCTACTAGGCACCCGGAATATGGCTTTAAGTCAGATTCTTTTAAGCCCAACCTTTCAAATGCATCACCATATATGATGTCTGCGGAGCTTCCTTGATCCAAAAAGACCTTTTTAGTAACATAGTTGTTTACTCTGAGTGTCACCACAATAGGATCATTTTCATGTGGGGTAACATGTTCAAAGTCCTGAGGCGTGAAAGTAATAGGAGTGTGATTCAACCAACATTCTCCTTCATAGGCTTTTTGCACTGAGTTCACCGCCTCCACATACCTTTTCCTCCCTTTGCTAGATAACCGTCCTCCGCCAAATCCTCCAGGGATTGACGAGCATGAACCATCGGGCACACCCAAATCCTCAACCACCTCCTTGACTTTTGAAGTACCTGCTTCAATTGTTTTAGTCGCCTCAGTCTGAGTGGGTTCATTTGACACAAAGTTTGCTAAGTGTCCAGCTTTGATCAATCGCTCGATCTCCTTGCGTAATGTCCAACAATTATCAGTGGAGTGGCCTACATCCTTGTGAAAGTCCCACCATTTAGTTGTGTCTACATTCATAGGAGGTCGCCTTGGTGACTTTGGGTATTGAATTGCATTTGTTTGCCCAACTGGTCGTAAAATCGCACTAAGAGAGGTGTTTAACTTTGTTTGCTGTCCAGTTGTGGGCGCATTTCCCCCCTGTGTTGCTTGATTTGTCAGGGCAGTTTGGGCATTTCTATGCCAAGTATTACTTTGTTGCCCTTGCCTTGCAGATTGGTAGGGCGCCGACCGAATTGGCGCGACATTTGAGCTTGTCGTTGATCTCTGGATGCGCGCCCCTTCTCCGATGTTGAGTCTGGTTGGTAGTCTTTGTGACAGTTGTCTCTAGTTAAATCCATCATATTTTTCGCGGGTCTTCTAGTTAAATCCTTGTTTAATGAGCCACACTAGAGCCCATTTTTGAAGGCCGCCACACATACTTCAGGACTGACATCCTCCAATTGCACCGATACTCTGCTGAATCGTGCCATGTAAGTTTTAATACGCTCGCCCTGTTGCTGACGAATGTTGAACAAGTCAGCAGGGGTCGCCTTCTAAGTTTGATTGGACGAAAATTGAGTCAAAAATTTTGTGGACAAGTCGGTGAAGTTGCAAATAGAAAATGGAGGTTGCTTGATGAACCATGTCATGGCCACGCCCTTGAAAGTAAAGGGTAATAATCTGCACTTCACTGCGTCAGACGCCCCGCCAATGACCATTTTAGTGTTAAAGTACCGCAAATGATCTATTGGGTCAGAGTCGCCCGAATACATGTCCAACTTTAAAGTTTGTAAATGCTCTGGGATTTCTACCGCTGCAACCATGGACTCGAAGGGCTGAAACTCCACTACATTTTCAGCGTCTACCCGTTGGCCCCGTCGAAGATCCCTCATCTGATTAAGGTACTCCACTTGAGCTTGCAAATGCTCGTTCTGACGTTGAACCGCCTGGATGGTGTCCAACACTTGCTTCAAATCCGTCGAGTTTACCCCACTTGCATGATTCTGGGCATGCACAGGTGTCTCTACCTGTTGATCACCCAGATCTATGTTTTCCAGAGTAGAAACTCGCCTCTTAAGGCCCATGTCTGACTTTGCCACCAGACCTGAGTGCTTGACCAGAATCTCCGACATCGAGGTGGCGCGTGACCGCACCGCCACGGAAGCCGCTCCAGCGGAGGAAGCCTCCTGCTCCCCCTCAGGTTCAGGCTGGATCGCCTGAACTTGACTCCTACCACCACTGTTGTTACCGCTCTTGCCACCATGACGTCCACCACCACGTCGGCATGGTGCACGTCCACGACAGGAGCGCGTCTCCATCTACCTGCAAGTCGGCCTCTATTATGTCAGTGGAAGAAACCCCTGAGTTAGAGCCACAGACGACGCCAATGTTCTAGTCTAAAGCCTACTTAGAGAATATACTATGTCCTTGTAAACCCTAGCATAGCATAAAGTGTAAGAATGATGTAAAATAAGGAAATTATCTCATTTATGATAAAAAAGGTGTTAGGTACAATCATTTTATAGTGGGTGTCATCCTTATCTAGAATGTTCCTAGATTTGAGCCTTACAACCAAGGCCCAAATCTCAATACTAATAAGACAAATATAGATGAGACATATATGGATAAGATAAAATAGACTCTGGGACCACATTTCAGGCATGCGACCGTTCGCTCCCCTAGTGGTCGCCACGTCAAGCTCCTATCTATCAGACGAGCGTCCTTTGCTCCCCCTGGTAGTCGCCCTTGCTATCCTATGCTTATCCAGTTTTTGTCCTTTACACCGGGCAGGAGTATGCTTGTATAAGCCCGCCCGGTCCAGCTTCTTATCTGTGCCTTATTGCACCGGCGATCACTCCCCTTCCTCGTCAGATAAGAAGTGGTGTGACCCGAGAGCTGGCAATACATGAGTATGTTTGTAATTCAATGAATGACATGTAATTATTTGTATTATAGCTCATGTTTTATTTTCTTTTTAAGACTAATTAAGAAGATAGAGTTAGTGAGAAGGAAGCTTAAAGTTCTGATGCGCTGGAGGTTCATAGATTGTTTCAACCACTCGCAATCATGACCGTGGGAATTATAAGAACGAAAACCAACAGAAATCATTTTTTAGAAACCAATAACATATTAATGTCATAACTGAAGAACAAAGATTAAGATTGAAATAATATAACTTGAATGTCACTAATTCTTCAATTTCAGCTTAAATGAATGAAGATCAAAGAAACTCATGTTGGAAAAATGTTAATATTCCAAAAGTTTCAAGTCCCATATTGCTTATGCTTTGGACATTCTAAAAGTTTATATATCAAACCTGTAAGACCTGGATTTTCAGAACAAGTTAAGTTTCCGACTCACACGTAGAATCAGTGTAAGCGTGACAGGAGTTTGATATTTGAGGAAGATTAATGAAGAAGAAAGTTCAGGAATTGCTTGAGGAATGTTGCGTAGTTGTTTTCGGAGTTAGTGCGAGTCGTCTGCACACCTGCCTTATGGCGAGCGTGTCCAGAATAGGCTTTTTCGCTCTTAAAGCAACGTTTTGAGTGAGATTTCGAACTCTCGGAAAATTTAAAGATTCTCTTTATTTTTCCATCGACCAGCGTTTCATTTCGGAACTCTGGACTGTACGCACGATAGGTTTCACTTTTCGGATGTCCGCCGACGCTAATTTCTTTGCTTCGAAACCCTATTTTCGAGCAATGGATGAAGACTTTTTCTATTCGGGACTTCTAACGAAGATTCCGTCCGCGTTGCCAGATTTGTTTCGACGTTTCCAATCTTTCTTCAGAAGGAAGTTTTGTCGTCCGGCGATCACAGCAAAAAGTAGTTTTTCGGGACAGATTTAACTTACACCGCTTTTGAGATTTTCGATATCGTTTTTTCCATATCATAGATATTTGTTTTGAGTTCTGGATTTCTGACGCCAGAATCTCTCTTAGAATTCCTTGGTGAACGTGCTGCAAAAATCGGAATCGCGAAATTTTCATTTTCCCGGGATTTCGCCCGCCTATAAATAGGCGAAAAAGCAAAATATCTTTCATTTTCCTCCATTAGTGACCCAAATTCGTGGAGAGCAAGGGGGGAGGAGATTTTCGCGAAAACTTGACCAATCTTCGTGCAGTTCGTCCCTACTTCTAGGTATCAAGGTAACTAACACAATTCCTACCTCTGATTGTTGTTTCTGTTGCGTTTCTGAAGTCGTTTCTGTGCTCTAAGTTTTGAGCTTTTTCTAAAATTGTCCGATTTCTCTGATTTCTCGCTTGGGTTATGTTCCTTATGTTTCCCTGAGTCTAAAACCTCTGTCAGTAAACTCTGATTGCGATTCAGTTGTCCAGGATCTGAAAAACTGTTTCAAAACCTTTTTGTCTCACATTTCGAAACTTTATTGTCGAAAAGTCATAATTTGACTTCGTGCCTTTAGGATTTATTGTCACGGATGTCATGAGGATCGTTGCTGTCAAATTTGTTTTCAGAACTGATAACTTTGAAGTTTTGAGCCTTTATTTTGGACCAAAATGCCCCTGGATAGTCGTATTTCGGCCCGATTGTCCGAAAATTATTCTGACAGTTTCTTTGCCTTAGTTTTACCCTAAAACTACCTTGTAAACTGATTTGATCGAAGAAAAAGAGCCGAAGCCCTTTTTCCTTTGTGGCCGTGACCTTGTAGTGTTGGGGAGGGAGTTTTCGTTTTCGAAAACTTGTCTTTTCGTACCTGATTGTCCTATTCTGAAGCTTTAGTGCTTTGTCTATCGTTTATGTATTGTTTTGCGATCGAACTAATCGATTTTGTTTGGGTTCTGCTTTGTTTTTCTCCGAGGTTCAGTTGAGGGAACTTTGGAAGACTCAGAGCAATTGTTTGAGGAGAACTTTGTTTGCGAAGCTGGAACAGCTCGAGGTTAGGGCAACTTGCTATATTTAGCTATGATTGCATGATAGGCGTCGATAAACTCGACCTATGCTTTATCTGATGTTGTATATGATGATGATTTCTTGTTATGATTGTTTCATAACTTATGATATTGATGATGTGTTGAATTGAGCGTTTTGACGCAACTTCGGAGTGGAGGTTCATTGATCCGGTGATCTTTGACATTTCGGGTTGGATGAACAAACCTAGGCAAGTCCAGATGTGGGGTTTGAGACTTAGCCATTTGTTGGGATTCGTTGGAATTCCTAGACTTTCCCCGGGAAATGTATTTTGGGTGGTTGATTTTTGGAAACTTAGAATGATAGAGCTTTCGAAAAATAAAGACTTGGGAAACTTAGACTTTGAGAAATAAACTCATAATTTGACTAATTTGAATTGAAACCATTTTTATTAACGTTTAAGCATAGGAGAACTGAAGGGGAAAAATATTTATGAAAGGCGGGGAAAAGTCGACTTATGTTGTGGGTTTGGAGAGTTTGGAATTGGGAAAGCCATCAAGGTGGGCTATGGTGATGATTGAAAGTCACCGAGTACTCTAGTACTCCTGGTAGTGTTGTTCGAGTCGTGTTGTATTGATCGGCACAGACTCTGGGTTTTGTTTGGGCTGTGTTGTATTGACCGACACTAGATCCTCGTGTATTCTTGTTGGTGGAGTTGTGTTGTATTGACCGACACTAACTCTTGGGTTGTTTTGAGTTTGGGTCGGAGCATTTTTTGACCATCGAGATTTGATGAGTCAGATGACTCAAGAAGTCATCAAGGGTGATCGCACTCCTTTCATAATTAATTGTCTTTTGTCGCCGAATCGACATATACCTTCGGGTACAGTATATACCTTCGGGTACAGTATATGCCTTCGGGTACAGTATATCTATATACCTTCGGGTACAGTATATGCCTTCGGGTACAGTATATCTATATACCTTCGGGTACAGTATATACCTTCGGGTACAGTATATCTATATACCTTCGGGTACAGTATATACCTTCGGAGCTTCTCTGAGGCGTGAGACTTCGTGAAAGCATGGAACTTCACTGAAGCGTGAGACTTCGTGAAAGTGAGTAAGCTTCACTGAGGCGTGAGACTTCGTGAAAGCAGAAACTTCACTGAGGCGGGAGACCTCGTGGAGACGGGAACCTTCGCTGAAACGGGAGACTTTGCGGAGGCGTACACCTTTGCTGAAGCGGGAGACTTTGCGGAGGCGTGCAACTTCACTGAAGCGTGAGACTTCGTGAAGGCGCGAAACTTCACTGAAGCGTGAGACTTCGTGAATGTGTGAGATTTCACTGAAGCGTGAGACTTCGTGAAAGCGTAAGACCCCATTGAAGCGTGAGACTTCATGGAAGCGTGAGATATCATCGTCGTTTACCCTAGGGCAACGACAGGGAACATTGGTTTAGTTGGATACGTGTGTGTTGGGAGGACGATACATTGTTTGACTAACCTTATCACCTAACTTCATATGTTGAGATTATGATGATTTGATGTTGATGAACATCGTTAGATATTAATGATTGAACTGTGTAGGAGATTCGAGAACATGCTATGTATATACCTTAGAGTAGGCAATACATAACTTATATGTATATATATACAACCTATGTATATACCCCCTTTATCACAAGTTGATTGTATATCTATTGTATTCTGTAAGTTGACCCTAGCGCCTTGGCTTTGTTTGTATGTTTGTGTTTGGGCGGTCGGCCTGCTGCCAGGCGTCTGTCAGCCGGTTCGTGATGATTCGTTGTGCGGGAAAGACCCGGAGCGGAACGACTATTACTGAAGCTTTCGACGAGGACCCGGACTTCATGCCTGATCGAGGGAGGGTCGATGATAGTAGTGTGGGGTATGGGTGGTTAGAGTCTTCTGGAGTTGGTTGTTACTGTAATAGCTCTGATTCGTTTTGCTTTTGGGACAGGGTAGGTTCCCGATGCATGGCTTTTTGTGTGGTTCTCCTACGGAGGGATCACAGTGAGTCAGTCGGACCATAGGGGTCTTTGCTTAGGCCATTTTGAGGCCGACTTTCTCCTAGTGGTTTGTAATTATACTTTTTCTCACTCACACTTCTGGATCTGTAAATATTTGCCTACGGGCACACTGCTTTGGAGTCACTGCGAGTGCGCGTGACATGGAGTCCAGCTGAGGCTGTACATGTATATATGTTGTATATCGGTTAGTTAGTTGTTGGGGTTTGTCTTTACTTTCTTATCACTTTGATTTAAAGGAAAGAAAACAAAAAAAAAAAATTACCTGTTCTCCGCGTAAAGTTTATTTTTGGTTACTAAAGTGACACCTGGAATTCGGGGTGTTACAAAACCTCTCTCGTGTATGTCAAAGAGCTTATTAAGAGAAGGGCCTCACACGCATGGGAATTGGGGCCAACATGGCCCAACGTAGTGCACATTGGGCCTTGACTGTGCCTGTTATCACACAAATTAACGGAACAATCACAGTATTATTCGGTTTCGCTGGGGCAGGTATTCCAGGATAAAACCTTCAAAGACAGTGAATTGATTTCGCGACTCAAATTATTTTTTTTCTTGCAGGTTTTGTTCGTGTTGTGACTGTATCACCCCGATGTTGTTGTTTGGCTTCATATGTACAATAATTCATATCCCACATGTTCTGTACGAAAAAAAATGCTTTTTAAAGAATTGTTTTGTTTTTTGAAATCTGCATGCTTTTCTAAAAAGATAACAGGATTTTACACGAGTCACAATAAGATTCTAGTTTTTATATTTGGTGGAAGTGAGTAACTAGCTTTTTTTTTGTCGAAATAAGTAACTAGCTTAAATTGAAAGATCTACGGTAGCCGCCCCACCCCATGTCTCAAACGGGCCAATTCCCTCCTGAGACCAAACGCACCATCAAAATGACAGTTGGGCTGGACCACTTCCATATTTTATTTGGGCTCCAATTTTATTTTCACTGCCTATGTTATGCTATTTAAATTTTATTGCAGAACCTTCTCTTAATTTGTTGTTGCCACATGTAGGATGGCCCATACTCTCTTATATTAAGGCTTTGTTGCATAAATGAATTGAGCCTTTGTATTTAGAGCATCATTATCTAAGCAATCCACTGAAGTTTTTAATTTAAATTTCTGTGAATACCTATTTTTAGAAACTATGTTTAAAAAATGTTTTTTTTAAGTAAAAGAAGAAGAAAAAAACTTTTTGAATCATATATTTTTCAATATTAACAAAAATTATAATTTGAAAGCTAAAAACTGAATAGAAAACATTGGAAAATGCTAAATCACACGACAAAGTAAAAGCACTACCATGCACGACTGAATCTGATTGGTCATTAAATCCAAATTTAAAAATAAAACTACTACGTTTTCTAGCTTTAACGGTTTCCTAATTGAAATTACACTTGGTTGTGTGTGTAGTGCACCCCATGGGTCGTGTGATATAGCACTCCTGGAAAATATTTCTTAGTTGTTCTGACATTTAGTATTAAAAACTGTTATTGAAAACTATTTTAAAAAATAGGCTGAATCAATCGTTTTTTTTACAATTTTTCAATTTTTAAAAACAAAAAATAGTTTTCAAAAACTGTAATCAAACAAGCCTGCAATCTTATCCAGATAATTCCCAAATTTGATTGGCTTGTTATTTTTTCTCTCTTTTTACTCAAACTATTTTCTTTGGTAGGTTTCTCTCTCTACAAAATTCGCACTCTATACTTCCTCCATGCATCCTGCAAAACCTGCAACAAAGCTTCTGGCCGCTTTAGATTCTGAACACTAAGCTTATCTATGATAAAAAGCCTTTTTATGAGTAATAAAGCATTTTTTTTTGAAAACTGTTTTGTGTTTTTTAAAACTGAACAAATTTAATTTTTGTTTTTAAAACTAAAAAACCATAACAGCTAAAATATATTTTATGTTTCGTTTTTAAATTAAAACTTTTTTAATGTTGGAAAACATCTCATTTAAACAGTTTTTTTTCTTGAATTTCTAAAAACTGTTATTGACTAAAATTTTCAAAAACAGCAATCAAACGGACCCTAAATATTTCTTGTAGCAAAAATAAAAATATTTTCTATTCTTTTAATGGAAATTAAGAATTAGTCGGTGTGATGTATCTAGCATCGGTAATGGATTTACCGGCAATCATATTGAGTATCGAGAAAGACCTCGTGAATGAGCTATGAAAAATAATTTACTTTTGGCAGTCATTCTTCACGTGCATCGACTCAATGATATTTAGCGTCGGTTTAAGAAGACGGTAAACCCACTTGACAAATTATCGTCGGTTTCCAATAGCGCAACATAAGTTTCAAGGTGACGTTATAATTGGTAACGCGTACGTTGTGTTTGTAATGCATGTTGCACAAGCCCGAGGCTTATTTGACCGGCTTGAATTTGACACATTGATATGTCTGGTACGTCATTCTCATAGAGTCGACCATGCCAACATCAACTATTATTGGTTTCCCCGCCTCTCCTCCACAATAAGTCTCCTCTTCTCTCCCTTATCGGGTAAATGGGCACTTTCGTCCCTAAAGTTACAGGCATCGGGCATTCTAGTCCCTATTCTATGAAAATGTCGTCAGTGGTCCCTGAAGTTGCAAAACGTCAATCACGTTAGTCCCTGGCTTGGCTCCCGTTAGTAAACGTTAATGGGAAGGATGATTTGGCACGTTAAGTGCCCTAATGGACCTGCCACGTGGATTTAAATATTGAGAATTTTTTTTGGAAAACTTAAAAACTTTCAATTTAGTCCCTAGGAAAAATCCCCAAATTAGAAAAGCTTCAATCTCTCAATCATCTTCTTCCTCCTCATCATCTTACCCATAAAAAATCAATTCTAGAAACATCTCCACCTCAAAGATTAAACAAAAATCTTCATCTTCTCACTTAAAAAACAACCCAAATCTTTTTATCTTTCCTCTGATACATCTTCAACCTCCTCCTTCCATCTTCTTCAACCAAACCCATAAAATCCACCCCCCTTCTTCCATCTTCTTCGACCAAATCTTGAAATATCTAAACTTTGAAGCAACCCCAATCCAATAAATATTTTGGGCATGTTCAGGAAATAAAAAGAACAACCAGATTTGCAATAAAAAGAACAAAATAAAGAGACGAAGGAAAGAATTAGAAGGGAGAGAAAGTGGGTGGTGAAGAGAGGAAAAGTAACAACCAGATTCAATACCCTCTCTCTTCTTCTTTAACAACACAAGAAACATTATAGTTACAGCATGCCATTGACAACCCAAAAATCTCCACCTCAAAGACTAAATAAAAATCTTCATTTTCTCACCTAAAAAACAACCCAAAATTCATCTTTCCTCAAGATTCCATTTTCCTTTTAAAAAAGGAAAACTCAACAAAAATGTTTTATTAGCCTACCACATAAAGAGACCACTACAGTATCAAAATGAAGCAAAGCTTGCAACTTTACAAAGAACCCTTTAATATTTGGGAACATTTGAGGAAAATCGCAAATGGGTACCTTAGATCTAGTGTTGATGTGGCTGGTATCGGCTGCAACACCAGGTGTATTGGCAATATCATAAAGGGAGAGGGAAGAAACGAGAGGGTTTCATAAAATTTGATTATCTTCCTTCTGGTGATGCGTCTCTCCTTCATAATAGTATATACCACTGAATTATCCTTCTATTTTGTTATGTAATTAGATGTAGAATGTGGAGAGAGAAAGAGTGAGGGGTTTCAGGTTCAGGGGAAATGATGATCTGCATTTTAGTCTCTGACAGAAGAAGATGCATCAGAGAAAAGATGAAAAGATCAATTGAGTTGTTTTTTAAGTGAGAATCTTTGGGTGGAGATGTTTTTGGAATTGTTTTTTTCTGGGTAAAATGATGAGAAGGAAGAAGATGATGAAGAAATTAAGCTTTTCTGATTTAGAGATTTTGGTCGGGGACTAAATTGAAAGTTTTTAAGTTTTCCAAAAAATATTCCCAATATTTAAATCCACGTGGCAAGTCCATTAGGGCACTTAACGTGCCAAATCATCCTTCCCGTTAACGTTTACTAACGAGAGTCAAGGCAGGGACTAACGTGATTGACGTTTTACAACTTCAGGGACCACGAACGACATTTTCATAGAATAGGGACTAGAATGCCCGACGCCTGTAACTTTAGGGACGAAAGTGACCATTCACCCCTCCCTTATCCCTAAAACCCTCGGTCCTCACCCTCCATCATCCCTACCGCGACGCTCTTCCCTCGACCTTGCCCCATTTATGCAACCACCTTAACCCTATCCACATGGCCTCGCTCACACATCGCCTCCCCTGTGAATTTCCTCTTTCGGTCATCTCCCTCTACCGCCCGCACCGTGACCCTTTTTCCTTGGCCTTGTCTGCTTTCCTCCGCCACCCTCACCTTATCCCCTTAACCGCTCATACTATGTCCCCTCCCCCCCTCCCCCGTGATGCTATTTCCTCAACGTTATCTCTCTTCCTCCGCCGCCCTGAATCTATCCCCTTGGCCATTCATGCTCTGCTGCCTCCACCGTGATGTTCTTCCCTTGGCATAGTTTCCCTTCCTCCAGCTCCCTCACCCTATTACCTTGGCCCCACTCACACTCCACCGTTCGATAACCATTCGAACTCACAAATCCAACAATCAAAGCAAGAGGAGCACTAGCGTATGCTTATATGTTGATTTGAATTTTGTTATGATTTTATTTCTTGTATTAAGAGGATTTTTGGGTTAAATTGCACGTCTTATGATATTACTGATTGTTATGTTAATCAAATTTATAGGAGATTGAATCCAACGTGTTGTTGACCACAAATGTGAAATGGAAGAAGTTTAAGGAACCTTTAAATCCAAAGAAGGATAAATGTTTAGTGTTGGGGAACCAGTTGAGGCTAGCAGTGACGAAATATGGTTTCCTTGTCGAGAACCAAAACCTTGATGGAATGATGGTTGTTGTTGTGAAACATTATTTTATATTTTTCAAGTTATAATTCATTTTTATGTAGTCTGAGCTTGTTTATTATAATTTGTCATTAAGTTGTTATATTATTTTTATATTATATATATTAGCTTTAACTTGTTGTTTGTAATTATCAGTGTAAAGTTGGTGATGATGTACATTATTTATTAATGGTTTATAGAAATGTAAATTAGAGCTCTCGAGCAAACAAAACACTACCCCATGTTTTGAGATATTAAGTTCAAATTAGTGTAGTATTTTCTTTAGTCAATAGCAAGTAATTTTTGATATAGTCAATTACGATTAAATGATATACATCATCTCCATTTTTCCATTGATTAACGAAGGTATTGGCGGTCATAGTCGACGCTAATCTGCATCTGTCTATACGACCGACTCTAACTTTTTACGAATTTCCTTCAGCCTCCAACTCTAGTGAGTTGTGGTGGCGATATGTATCAACCGACCTAAAAAACAATGATGATATATCATTTCAGGTAAAATGAACATTAAAAAACTCATATCCTACTAATAACTAGTCCAGTACGAAAAAAATATGATTTTTAAAAATGAATCACACCTGATATGATTTAAAATATGATATGAACTAAAATGGTGCAACTAACAACACATTTGACTTCATCATGAAGAATGAAAAGAGATTGGATTCTCCTTTAAATTTGACTAAACTGTTACGAGTAATATATATAACAAGACTTTAAACAAGCCACAATACTCTACTAGTTAAAAATGATAGCTCAAATGGTAAGAGTTAGAAGACGTGTAGGTTGGGTGAGGGAGGTCCAAGGTTCAATCCCTGGTAAGTGAAATTTATCTTTCTACTGTATTAAAAATAATCTACCTCTTAAAACAAGTAATTCACTTAGCAGATTCAACAACTAAAAAAACATTATATATTCGTCTGAGTTGTATAGATTAGAATGAGAAATTCAATTTTCGTGCTTCACCAACGGATGGCAAAGATCACAATGAATCTTTCAACCCACCTATTTGTCAACTTAAATTGGGTATCTTCGTTTCTTCTCCTCCAAGAGTATTCTTGGCGGGGCATTGAGAGCCCAGTGGAAGAAAGGAGAGGTGGGACCGCAAGACTTCTGAGAGGAGAGGTGAGATGGATGGTGTACCGTGTGATGCACGTAGTTTGAATACATTTGAGATTTTAATCTGTTAGGAGAAATTGAGAAGATGAGGAGAGAGCATAAGAGAAAAGTGTGCTATGGTTTCATTGGAGGCAAACAATAGTCTTCCTCAGATACAATAAAAGACAAAGTAAAGTATAAATAGGCAAAGAGTAAAAGACTACTCTACCCACAAAACATTACTTAGCAGATTCAACAACTAAAAAAACATTATATATTTGTCTGAGTTGTATAGATTAGAATGAGAAATTCATTTTCCGTGCTTCACCACCGGATGGCAAAGATCAGAATGAATCTTTCAACCCACCTATTTGTCCACTTAAATTGGGTATCTTCGTTTCTTCTCCTCCAAGAGTATTCTTGGCGGGGCATTGAGAGCCCAATGGAAGAAAGGAGAGGTGGGACCGCAAGACTCCTGAGAGGAGGGGTGAGATGGATGGTGTACCGTGTGATGCACATAGTTTGAATACATTTGAGATTTTAATCTGTTAGGAGAAATTGAGAAGATGAGGAGAGAGCATAAGAGAAAAGTGTGCTAGGGTTTCATTGGAGGCAAACAATTGTCTTTATCAGATACAATAAAAGACAAATTAAAGTATAAATAGGTAAAGAGTAAAAGACTATTCTACCCACAATACAATACTTAGCATATTCAACAACTAAAAAAACATTATATATTTGTCTGAGTTGTATAAATCAGAATGAGAAATTCAACTTCCGTGCTTCACCACCGGATGGCAAAGATCATAATGAATCTTTCAACCCACCTATTTGTCCACTTAAATTGGGTATCTTTGTTTCTTCTCCTCCAAGACTATTCTTGGCGAGGCATTGAGAGCCCAGTGGAAGAAAGAAGAGGTGGGACCGCAAGACTCCTGAGAGGAGAGGTGAGATGGATGGTGTACCGTGTGATACACATAGTTTGAATACATTTGAGATTTTATTCTGTTAGGATAAATTGAGAAGATGAGGAGAGAGCATAAGAGAAAAGTGTGCTAGGGTTTTATTGGAGGCAAACAATAGTCTTCATCAGATCCCATAAAAGACAAAGTAAAGTATAAATAGGCAAAAAGTAAAAGACTATTCTACCCACAAAACATAAATAATAAAATAAGCTAATTTAATATTATTTAACATCCCCCCTCAAACTCACGATGCATTAACAGGGAGCATCGTGAGTTTGCCAACCAAGAAATGAAATCGCCGAGCAGAATGAGACTTGGTAAACAGGTCAGCAAGCTGCATGGAGGAAGACAGACAGGGCAAGGTGATAGTCCCTTGCTGAAAATTATGTCTAGTGAAATGACAATCAATCTCAATGTGCTTGGTGCGTTCATGATAGACTGAATTGTGAGTTATCCGGATGGCACTCATATTATCACAATACATAGGAGTAGGTGCAGAGAGGGAGACACCCATGGACTCAAGTAACCAACGCAACCAAACAATTTCCGCAGTAGTGGATGCCATGGCACGATATTCAGCTTCGGTAGAAGATCGTGAGACAACAATTTGCTTCTTACTTTTCCAAGAAATCAGAGAGTCTCCAAGAAAAATGCAAAAATCAGTAGTAGAATTTCTATCAGAGGGAGAACCAGCTCAATCAGCATCAGAGTAAGCACGTAGCTCCTATGAAGAAGAGGACGAGAATAAGAGGCTTTGAAACTGAGTTCCCCGATGATAATGAAGAATGCGAAGAACAACTGCCCAATGAAATGTAGTAGGGGAGGAAACAAACTGACTAACAACATGCATTGCATAAGCAATGTCAGGTCTAGTAATGGTAAGATACACCAACCTGCCAACAAGAGTGCGATACAAAGTAGGATCTGCCAAAGGGACACCATCAGATGAGGTATATCTGGTATTAACTTCAAGAGGAGTGTCTACTGTTCGAGTATCAAAGAGACGAGCTTGTGCAAGAATGGTGACTATGTACTTGGATTGAGAGAGAAGATAACCTCGAGGGGAAGAGTCAACCTCAATTCCCAGAAAATAACGTAGAGTACCCAAATATTTCATCTCAAATTTTTTAGCCAATTGAAGTTTCAAGTTTGTAATCCTAATAACATCATCCCTAGTGATAATCATATCATCAACATAAAGAGAGAGCAAAATACGACCACGAGGAGAGCATTTGACTAACAATGCAGAATCATGAAGGCTAGAGGTGAAACCAAGGGATTCAATCACAAAAGAGAACTTCTCAAACCAAGCACGAGAGGCTTGTTTAAGCCCGTAGAGAGTCTTCTTCAATTTGCAAACTGCACCTGGATTATGAGAAACACCTGGTGGAGGAACCATATAAACCTCTTCCTGCAGATCACCATTCAAGAAGGAAATTTTAACATCCAGTTGATAACTATGCCACTGACGAGTATATGCAACTGCAATAAGGGTGCAAATAGTGGTCATTTTAGGAACAGGACCAAAGGTCTCTTCATAATCCATACCATACTGTTGAGAAAAACCCTTAGCAACCAAACGAGCTTTGTATCGCTCCACAGACCCATTAGATTTGGTTTTGATCTTATAAAACCAACGAGAACCAATTGTTGTTTTCCTGGTGGAAGAGAGACGAGATCCCAAGGATCGGTCTTGTGTAGAGAGGAGAGTTCTTCTTCCATAGCCTGCTGCCAGCAAGGATCAAGAATTGTCTCTTTACAGGAGGAGGGCTCAGACAAGCTATAAATAGAGGTTAAAAAGGAAGCAAATGAAGTGGAATAAAGAGAATAAACAAAGTCAGGATGTTGAGTGGACTTACGGTCACGTTGAGGACGATGAGGTTGAGGATCCACAATCTCAAAAGTTGCTTGGGGAGGCATAGAGGTAGATGAGGCTTCAGGAGTAGCAGAACTACTAGTGTCAACACTGCAAAGCTCAACATGAGAGTTAGTTTGACTATGGGGAACAAGTGGAGCATCTGTGATGGCTGAATCTATAGAGAAGGGATCAATGCGAATGAGATTAGATTTGGTAAGATAATGTGGGCTAGAAGGAACAGTGTAAAATGGAATATGTTCAAGAAACACGACATGGCGCGAAATATACAATTTTTGATTTGTAGGGCCATAACAACGATAACTCTTTTGACCATCACCATAACCAAGAAAGACACAAATTGATGAACGAGAAGACAACTAACCGCCTTTAGTACTAATTGGGGATGGACCCCATACATCAGAATGAATTAAATCAAAAGGTGCAACCAAAATTTAGACACTTTTACTTAAAGGCAAAGTAGAAAACTTAGCAAGTTTGCAACCACAACAATCAGAAATATCATTAGCTTGCAACTTTCCTAAAGCTCCTGTAGAAACTAAGTAATTCAAACGGGAGGAAGAAACATGACCAAGACGAGAGTGCCATAAATAAAACTTAGAAGAGGACGGAGTCAAACGAAAGGACGACAAGTCAGCAATAGTAGCTGCAATATCTAGACTTCGTAGCTCTTCCAAAACATAAAGTCCCCCATATCTACGGCTTGTCTCAATCAGCCTCTGAGACTGCAAATCTTGCACATAATAATAGGTGGAAGAAAAGAAAAGTAAGCAACCAGAATTACATAACTGACTTATAGAAATGAGACCCTCACATAATTTAGGAATGTAATAAACATCTAAAATGGATAAACGAGATGTGGAAACAGAACCAATTCCTGCTACAGGCAGAGGTGTGCCATCAGCAGTTACAATAGTTACATTTGAAACAAGGTGTATGGACACAAATGATTTGAGATCAGATGACATGCTCCATAGTCAAGGATCCACAATGATGGAAAAATACCTGAGGGACTAGTGGAGGACAAACCTATGTTGGACTCGGTAGAAGATTGTGCAACAGACATAACAGACATGGAATATGAGTGCGTGGAAGACCCTACAGGCATGGCTGACGATTGTGCAGCAAGAAATTTGTTGAATTGTGCAGCAAGATCATCCAAGGAAGGACCAGAAACATATTTGCTCTCATCAAACATAGGAGTAACTGCATTAGTATTAGGTATTGGAGGCCTGAAGTTCTTAAAGTTGCTTTGGTTGAACTGACTCGGAGGTTTCCATTGAGAGGATTGTTGTGTTTGTTGTGCCTTGTTCATCAGTTTTGGGCATTGGGCTTTCCAGTACCCTTTTTGCTTACAAAGGCTACACTCATCAAAACTAACTTTTCCATGATATTTTTCTTTAAAAGGAGGGACAACAAGAACAGAAGAATTTGGACTTGAGAGAATTCCTCTATCAACCTTTCCTTTATCAGATTGGGACCTGAAGCGAACTTCATCAGCCATCGATTCACTAACCATTGAATCAACATATGGAAGAGGATTACGATGCATAATCGACTCACGTATCCCCTCAAAATCATTTCGAAGAGCCATTATAAATTAAACTAGACGTTGTTCCTCTCTACATTTAGTGTACGGTGCAAAAGCACTCAGTTCTGCAGATTCTGTGAGAGCCAACTGGTCCCAGAGGTCAGACATAGCAGAATAGAACTCTTGTCATGTTATCTTGTTGAAGATCCCGAATGTCAAATTCCAACTGTATTGCTTTGCAATATTGGACTGCGCATACAACTTTTTCAAATGATCCCAAACCTCCTTCGCTGTTTCAAATTTTGCTAACTGAAAGCCAATAGACTGCATAATAGAATTATTAATCCAAGTAATAATCTTTGAATTATTTTCTTCCCACGGTTCGAGCTTCGTTTCATATTTTCTATCTTTCTTGTCTTTTGGTGTTTGAGAAGTTTCAGAAACATAACCCCACATTCTTTTGTCTTTCAAATTTTTTTTTCAGCACATAACTCCAATATGGATAATTTTTACCATTCAATTGCACACTAATAGTTTGAAGGGAATCATTTTTTTCACCAGCCATTGCAAATAGAGATGAACAAATACAAATAAGAAGAGGAGTGTAAGTGTTACCCAACTCGAAGGTAAATTAAATCTGATGTAAAAGAGTGACCTTAACAGCAAGCACAAAACAAAAACAGAAGTACCAGAAAATTAATCACCACAACAACAAAATAGCAGAATAGCAATTGCATGTCAAAGAAGGATCTACAAGGAATATTTGGTCCAAGCCTATTTTGGCGATTTGGCAGCGTATTGGTGCTTTGTGTTTGCAAATTATATATACAATTACAATTACAGTAATGATTCCTGAACCACTATACAGTAGGAACACCCCTAAACACCCATTTTCCTGCGGATTTTGCTTCGAATTTTTATGCTGTTCTTGAGCGAGATTTGAAACTGAAAATCCCTAATTTAGGAATTTCAATTTTACACGGTTCTGTGCTTTATGGTTAGTCATGTGTATTTAGGTGGTTAGTTCAGTGTATTATTTGGCCAAATCCCTAATCCGTGCTTTATGGTTAGTCATGTGTATTTAGGTGGTTAGTTCAGTGTATTATTTGGCCAAATCCCTAATTTAGGAATTTCAATTTTACACGGTTCTGTACTTTATGGTTAGTCATGTGTATTTAGGTGGTTAGTTCAGTGTATTATTTGGCCAAATCCCTAATTTAGGAATTTCAATTTTACACGGTTCTGTGCTTTATGGTTAGTCATGTGTATTTAGGTGATTAGTTCAGTGTATTATTTGGCCAAATCCCTAATTTAGGAATTTCAACTTTACACGGTTCTGTGCTTTATGGTTAGTCATGTGTATTTAGGCGGTTAGTTCAGTGTATTATTTGGCCAAATCCCTAATTTAGGAATTTCAACTTTACACGGTTCTGTGCTTTATGGTTAGTCATGTGTATTTAGGTGGTTAGTTCAGTGTATTATTTGGCCAAATCCCTAATTTAGGAATTTCAATTTTACACGGCGGTTATTTAACCGCCGCAAAATCATTACCTGCGAAAATTCGTTCGAAAATAGTATTTTCCTGTGGATTTTCTTTCAAATTTTACCTTCAAATTTTTCCGATGCAAAATCCGCAGGAAATCCCGTAGCAAAATCCGCCGGAAAAAGGGGTGTTTCCATAGTTTTAAAACTCGGCTCGGACCGGCCGGTCCGACCGGTTCAACCGGGACTCGGTGGTGTGACCGGTCCGAGCGAGTAGTTGGATCGGAAATGCACAGAACCGGACTAAACCGGTATGACTCGGCCGGGTTGATCATAGAACCGGTGACTCGGCCGGTTCTCGGTTGAACCGGTGAGTCACCCTCAATAATCTGTTTCCTTGCATTTATTAAAAAAAATAAGTGCTCTAGGAAAGGCTCGAAGACAGATCATGGAAGTAACTCAACGGAAGCCTTACCATTACACTACAGCGCTCTTTATTATCTATAATGGATGGAAAAGTTTATATAATAGTTAAGTATATAACATAAACAACAACAACGAATTATATATTAAAGTATTTGCAAGTTGTAAGACCCAAGTTTTTAAGCTTATGCTAAGTGAATAAAATCTTATTCACGATTAGGTTTGACGTATTGAGAAGGGAAACCTGAACAAAAGTTTATTAAAGGAAATATATTTATGAAGGAGAAAGTTCAGGAAAAGTCAAAGGATTTTATCGAAGTCGATTTAAGTTATAGCACGATCGTTATACGCTTAACCTAGGTCAGAAACCCTAGTATATAGCTAATTTTCACTTTTAGGCACGACGGAAGTTAATTCCAAAAATCTTCAGAGAAATGTTAGAACTTCTCTTTTTCCATATATCACAAGCGTTTCGAGGCGAAACTCTAGGATCTACGAACGTCCGATTCCAATCATCGGAAGTTTGCCGAAAACGAATCCCTGGTATTTCAAAACCCTAGAATTTCTCGACTATGGGGACTTTATCTATTCAGAGCTTCAAATGAATATTCTACACGCGTACACCTATTTCTCTTGATGATTTCAATCTTTTTTCCGAAGGAAGTTTTCTATTCCGACATTCGATGCAAAAAGCAACTTATCGGGTAAAATAGTTTTATACCGACTATGCATTAGTTGCCAAAAATACAAGGAGACCTCATTTTAGTTTTGGAATTCTTTCGCCAAAACATATCTTAGAATTCATGAAGAATGACGCCGGAAAAATCAGATTCGCGAAACTTTCATTTCGCCGCGAATTTCCATCTTCTACATATAGCAAGAAAGGTGAGAAAATTTACAAGAACTCCTCCATTTCTCTCCCAAACCCGCGAGCTCCATTGAAGAGGAAGGAAGAAGAGTTTTTCTTCATCTCTTGCTTGATCGTTGATTAATCAGTTGCTGCTTCAAGGTTTCGAGGTATAGTCGCTAATCCTTACCTCTGATCGCTTTTTCCATAGCTTTTCTGTAGAGTTTTCTGAGCGGATAGTTTATGGGTTTTTGCAAAACTATCCTGAATATTTCATTTCTGATTGTAAACCTCTTCTATATGTGCCCAAGATCACTTCTGCCGGATTATATTTTCCGTTATGTCGCCGGAATTCCGCCGGAATCAATTTTAGCCTTAAATACCCATTTTTGGAGTTTTTGAGGTAAAGCTTCAACCTTTAGGCTAAAAACTATCGCCTTAGCTTAGTGCTAGTAGGATTAGTTGTCATAAACGTCGTTGGTGACGTCCCTGCAAAATTTTATTTTTGGGATTTCAGTTTTGAAAATTCTAAGTTAAAAATCATGACCAAAATACCCCTGCGACAGTTTTTGATCCGATAATTTTTCCGAGTTCAGAATACCCTTAGTTACGGCTTATGAAAGCATAGGAACCAAGTTTGATCGAAGAAAAATCGAGCCCCACAATTACCAAAAGTGGCCGAGCCCTATAGGGGAGGAGGAGGAAAATTTCCTTTTCCGAAAACTTGTCTTTCGCGCTAGATTATCGTACCTTAGAGTATAGATTACTTCGAGTAACCTTAGTAAGTATCGATAACTTAGTTTTCGATAGATTCTGATAGTATTTCTGTGGTTTTGCTCTAAAGGTGATTTTGAGGAATTCCCAGAGGAGCAAGCCTTTGATTGTGAACAAGTGTTAGGAGATCGTCCTGGAGAATCTACAGGTGAGGGCTTCTCACTGAATCTCTAGTTAATGCTTAGGGTCGATGTTTCGACATTGTTTACTGTTTATGCACTGGAATTGTGTGTGATTGGAAAATGTTTTCTGAGGCTTCGGCTGACAATGTAGATGATTCATCTACTGAATGTTTTTGAGATTGTCTTACATGCTATGTGCTATGTGGGTAATCTAGGATGTGTGGTGCATGCTTTATATGCTAAGTGCTAAGTGTTTATGATGCGATTTATTGATATATGACATGTTGTTGATTGTGATGATTTAAATATGCTCTGTACTGGAATCTGAGATTCTGAATGGTGAGAATAGCGGGCAGGTCATGCCGATTTTATTTTGAGAGTTTTGAGAAAGTTTGATAGGACGAACGAGGTTCGGGCCATAATTTTGTTTAGTGGATCGAGACCTCCTATGGAAGCGACTTGGGATTGGGAGATCCTGCAAATGTATAAGACTTGCGATAAGACAAAAGGGAATCTATTTTATAAAGAAAATTCATAAGACCTTAAATAACCTCAAAATCTTTAAGTAATGATAACAACCTCGAAGGAAGGCATTGGAAGTCAAATCATAGTTTTGGAAAAGCGAGGAGTGTCGTCGGATCCAAGTGTTGAGGAGTTTGGTAAGTTCTGAGTATGTTGGTACTCCTTCGCTCGTTGAGCAGTTTGATAGCCATCCAAGGGATGAGCCGAGAAGCTTCACTGAGGCGTGAGACCTTGTGAATGCGGGATACTCCACTGAGGCGTGAGACCTTGTGGAAAGCATGGAACTCCACTGAGGCGTGAGACCTTGTGAGAGCATGAAACTTCACTGAAGCGTGAGACTTCGTGAGAGCATTGGTGACCCGAAGAGTCATCGTGAGTGGTTGCACCCATGCATATGCGTGATGAAGTGCCAAGCAGAGTACTTCGGTATAGCAGGAAGTAACGATCAGCCATGCAGAGTTGGATCGGTCCTGACTATACCTGGCACAACAGGAGGTAACGATCATCCATGTAGAGTTGTATCGTGCCTGTTGATGTTCGGCATAGCAAGCAGAAATGGTCAAACCATGTAGAGTTTGTACCGTCTTGACTATAGCCAAAGGTGATAAGCGACGCCCGAGCAGAAATGGTTAAACACGAGGCTAGTGTTACGACCGTCTCGAGGTGCCCAGCCTATAAGTGGCAATACCTTTGGTTTGTCCCGTCGCCAAGCAGAGTGACGTTGTTGTTTTGTTCCGTCACCAAGCAGAGTGACGTTGTAGTTTTGTTCCGTCACCAAGCAGAGTGACGTTGTTGTTTTGTCCCGTCGCCAAGTAGAGTGACGTTGTTGTTTTGTTCCGTCGCCAAGCAGAGTGACGTTGTTGTTTTGTTCCGTCGCCAAGCAGAGTGACGTTGTTGTTTTGTTCCGTCGCCAAGCAGAGTGACGTTGTCGGTTTGTTCCGTCGCCAAGCAGAGTGACGTTATTCGGGTTTTATGCTGATCTGACTACATGATGAGTGTGTTTGATACTTGTTAGTTCTACTTGATGCATGTTAACTGTGATTTACAGTCGTTTTATTCTTTGTGGAAATATGCAACCCTAGGATGTTATCCCTAGCTATAAGCCTAAGTGGCTATTCTCTTATCTATATCTATTGGTGCTATTATTTATGTAATTCTTTGGAGTTGACCCTCGCGTCTTCTGTGTGTGCTTTGGCGGACAAACGCCCTTTGTCAGATGTCTTTGGCGGACTGGTTCACGACGGTTCACCCTTCGGGGGAAACTAGAGTTGGGATGATGGAACAGGAGCGCATCGCGATAGCGAGCGGAGGACGGATGGTGTACATAGACTAGGTCGTTCTGGATTTCGAATTCGGACGACGATCATGCCAGCATGTAGGATTGAGTGTTAGTGTGAGCTCCTCGAGATGGGATTAGTGTAGGAGTAGAGTCTTAGCTCTGAATATTATTTGTTTCATTCGGGACAGGGTAGTTTCCCACCTATAGCTTTTTGTGTGGTTTCTTTACGGGAATCACAGAGAGTTGGTTGGACTTAGGAGGTCTTGTTTCAGGCCGATGGGCCAGCTTATTCTCAGTTTTGAGGGATAGTGTTGCGGACACTTACCTTTAGATTTGGTTTGTACATTTTGCCTTCGGGCGCTACACTTTTCTTTCCGTCACTGGAGGTTACTCGTGACGAGGTTGTTACTTACAGCGGGGACTGTTTATATATTGTATATTAGCTCTATTACTTTTCGCTTTTGGGTTTTATTTAATTCAGTCTTGTCTTAGTTATTATCGAAAAAAAAATATTTCACGTTTTTCCGCATTAAGTTTACTTTCGGTTACTAAAGTGACGCCACCGAAATCGGGGTGTTACACAAGTGAATACACCAATTAATTAAAGAAACTTTAGTTTGGTAATGCTTAAAACACTAATGTTTTTAAATTTGAAATACCAAGTTATCAATCAATCTTAGCTAGTATTTCTATTTTTTAATTTTTTTAATATAAACCGAGTTAAGCAATCCGCCCAATGACTCACTGGTTCGACCAATGACTCATTGACTCAGTGCCTCGGCCGAGTCGATGACCGAGCCGAGTTTTAAAACACTGGGTGTTTCTACTGTATAGTGGTTCAGGAATCATTTTTGTTGCAATTACGGGGCATTGACAATTTTACTTCCAACAAAAAGAGAATCACGTGGCATCACAAAAAAAGTGTAATAGCATAGTAGTTGGATCTACCAGCTCTATGATACCATGTTAAGAGAAATTGAGAAGAGGAGGATAGAGCATAAGAGAAAAGTGTGCTAAGGTTTCATTAGAGGCAAACAATAGTCTTCATCAGATACAATAAGAGACAAAGTAAAATATAAATAGGCAAAGAGTAAATTAAAAGACTATTCTACCCACAAAACATAAATAATAAAATAAGCTAATTTAATATTATCTAACATAATCAAGGCATATTTCCTTTGTATTCAACATTTAATCAAACATTTAATATATTAAATATAACCATATGTAATTATGTAAAAAAAATCAGATATTACCATATTATTTATTTTTATTAGTGTAATATATAATTTTCAAAAAATACTAATTTAACTACAAGCGATTCAACCACGAGTTAATTACGGTTGAACCTTTAAACCTCAAACCGGTGCCTCCACTGATTTGATTATCGGTCCAATTTTCTAATCATTGATCTCATCCCTTTCTTTCTATCACATGATTTGAGGTTGGGGTTGAAGCCGTAATGAAATTTTTTTCTTATTCTAAGGGTTTTTTTCTGGTGAGATTTGGGGATGGTGAAATTGTGGGTTTGTTTCTGAAGGAGATAGAGATGATGATGGTGAGAGGAGAACGTGAGTTTTTCTCGGGGACTACTTAATAAATAATGAAATTAATAATAATCTTTATTAAACATAGAAGAAAGTACTCAATTAATTACACTTTAAATTTATTTGGTTGATACCATGGAATTAATATACATAATTAATTACACTTTAAATTTATTTGGTTGATACCATGGAATTAATATACATTTTTATCTATCTTTCTTCAATAATATTGAATAATGATTCATAGTTTCAAAAAAATATTTATGAACATATGAACAGCAACATATAAAAACATGTCCATTCCTGCGGATTTGGCTTCGGAATTACTTGCGGATTTTGCTTCAAAAATATTCGCGGGAAATATTAGTCATGAGTAAATTCGCAGGAAATAACTTTGCGGGTCCCAAACCACCGCAAAATCTGCAGTAAAATCTGCAGGTAATTCCAAAAGTAAATTCACAAGAAAAAGAGTGTTTTTTTTTTATGTCTATCCTGTTGAGGTGTTCATGAATCATTATTTATTATTTGATCTTTCCTTTCTCAATTTGAAGTACTTTATTTTCGCTCTCGACAGCATACAAGGTGTCTAAATCGCAGGGGCTTTCGAAGATATTATTACTGTAGAAGTATAGTCAAGCAATATCCAAGCAGTATACAAAGTCTTGTATATCTAATAATTGAGTTCACGCAATTTCACATTTATTTCCTTTAAGTCAACTAGATGGTCTGGCATAACTCAATTCAACGTATATAGATTTCCATATTTGAAATTTAAGATAATCTTAAGTATGCAGCATCGACCTCTTTGGAGCAAAGTGATGAAGAATATACTAAGTAAACAAACCTTAAAATTGTTTATTAGTACAAAAAGATGGTTGAGTTTTCAGTTAGTGTGTGTTCTTATATAGTGAAGGATTCTTTTGCTTTCATATTTTCATAATTAATTGTTAGGCAGTTTAACCAGTCAAGTTTTCTTTATATGAATAATATGTCAATTTAATTCTTGTCGCAAGACTAACCTTTCCTTTTTATTGATTTTAATAAAATATATATCCGTCAATAACTTCAAATCAGTAGAGAACTTGTATCAAAAAATCAGTAACAGACAAATGGCACCCAAACGCACATTTATTTCCATAGATTGTTTTTAAAATTCATAAAAGACTTTGACAATCCAATTTTTTTTATATAATATTTTTCTTTTTTCGCCAATAATTAATTAACTCTATTAGATTAATTAGTTTAAGGTCGATCATATTTCATATGCCTTTTGGTCTAATCATCAGTACAAGACAAATGTTGAAGACTTGACTAATTTCTACGAATTATTTACCAAGTATTGAAATTAATAAACATATCTAAAGATCAAATTGTGGGGACTTAGATCTTTTGGTTTTCGTGATTTATAAATTAAGTGTTATATGTTCCCGTATAATAGATCAAGTGGTAAGAGTTGTGGTACACATGAGTTGGGAAAGGAAAAATCTAAAGATTAATCTCTGAAAGGTGTAATTTATCTTTTCAATGTAAAATAAATAAATTAAGTGTTCTGTACAGACTATTTTGTCTTTTATCCACAGCATGACACCACTTCTACGGCCTAACACCCTCCATCGTAAAGCTACCCACTACCACCAACACCACCGCTTTGCACCCTTCATCACCCTTTAAGTTAAGTAGTGGAAAAAGATTCTTGAGCTTAGAGTGGTCTTTTTATAAACTTAGTTTGATTCTCTAGTTCGAAATAAACTGAGTTGATAGATTTAAGGGATAGAAGATCATAGAACGATATTTATACTTGTCCACCCTAAGCCACTTAGTCTACGTTTAGCCCCTTTAGCACCAAGGGATTTTCACTAACTTTGAAAAGTTACAAGCACGTCTCTTTGAACTCGAGAGTATCCCTTTTAATAGCCTCACCAAGCAATCTTATAACCAAAAGGGTTGGTGTAAATATCAACTTCTAAAAGTTCTACCCAAAAAAAAAATTCTAAAAGTTCTAACTATCTCAAGCTTTTCAAATCAATAAATGAGAATCAGATTTTTAAACCTTAATCATGAGTAGTTTTCAAGATACCCTAAGGTTTGGTGAGTGGTACAAGTAGGGTTCTAGCATGGTTTGTATTGGGTTTTGATAAGAGATTCAAGAGTTCTTGAAGTGAGTTGTGTAATTGAGTTTTTACTAGGGAAACTCTCATCACAATGATAGGGACTGGATGTAGCCTCCTAGCAAATTGTAGGAGGGTAACCAGTATAAATCTCTAGTCCTATCCTCCTCAACCCTGTCTTTTTTATGTTCTTGTGTTAGGCTTTGATCAATTTGGGGATTTTATTGCTTCTGCGGAAAATTGTACATAATACTTGTTATGTAGCATTTGTATCATATTGTGTATTATGTATATGGCTGCAATTTTGATTCGTTACATGATTTCTGAGTTTTCTTGAAAAAAATTCTTCTGGGTAATAGATTAATTGGAACGGTATTGTGGTACCATTCTTGATAACATATTAAAATTCTAGGTGACTGATTAACCAAGAAGTATTTTTTTTTTTTAAATAGATTAACCAAGAAGTTAATTGTTTTGAAATTGCAATTGTTTATTGAATTATGAAATTTTTGGAACCTAATTCACACCCTCATAGATTTGCTGCTCTTAATGTTTACAGCTTATGCATCTAAGTAGCTTAGACCGTATGAGTTAAAATACCCGGCTCATGATGTAGAATTAGAAGCGGTGGTTTTTGCGCTTTAGATTTGGAAGCACTATTTGTATGGTGCTAGGTTCAGTGTATAAGTGACAACCAAAGCCTAAAGTACTTCTTTGATCAAAAGGCTCTCAATATGAGACATGAAGGTGGATGGAATTCCTAGAATTATGAATTTACTCTTCAATATCACCCAAGCAAAGCCAATGTAGTGGTTGGCTCTCTGAGTAAGTTTACATGTGTCCAAAATGATGGTAAAAGAGTTGAAGTTTATCTATAGAAAGGTTTAGAGATCTTAATATGATGGTGGAAGTGATACTAAAAGGCATTAGGCTTGGGATGATGACTCTGATCAATGGTTTCGTGGATGAAGTCAAGAACAGGAAGATGAAATATGAGTTATTATATGGAGAAGGTTATAAAGTGAACAATAGAGGATGATGTGATTTCCATAGAGGGCAAAATGACATATGGAATTTTAAGAACACGATTTGTGTTTTGGAAGGAAGAGAGTGAAGGGAAAGGATCCTTGAAGAAGGACATAAGAGTAATTTTATCATTCGCCCCAGATCCACGAAGGTGTATCGGGATAAGATGTTTTGGTGGCCTGAATGGAAAGGGATATCTTGAGGGAAGTTGGTTTGTGCTAGCTTAACTTGCCAAAAGACTAAAGCTGAATACTAGAAACCTTCAGCGAGTTTGCACTCTTGAGAAATTCTGAAATGAAAGGAGGACGGCATATCTATGGATTTTGTCTTATTTGAACCTAGATCTTTGGCAGGACATGATGCAATTTGGGTGATCATTGATATATTAACCAATTTGGGTGATCATTGATATATTAACCAAAGATGCACATTCCTTGGCTGTAAGTTTTACGTTTTCTCTAGAAAAGTTAGTTATAGGTTGTATATCAGAGAGTTAGTAAGGTTAGATGGAGTACCTTCAAGTATAGTACTGGTGGATCCGTTCATTCCAAAAGGTTTACTCCAAATTAAGTATCAAGAACGATACCAGATTCTGAAAAGAATTAGACCAGTGGCTTATCGTACCGCTTTACCACCGTCTTTTCCAAATCTCCATGATGTCTTTCGTGTGTCACATATAGGAAATTACATTTATGATCCATCTCATGTGATAGGACTTCAAAGTATAAAATTGAAGGAGAATCTAACATATACGACTAAGCAATTAAAGCAGTTAAAGCATTTAAGAACTATGGAAGTTCTGTTAGTAAAGATTTCATTTAGAGGAGAAGATCGGGATGCAACATAGGAGCTAGAAGAAGATATGAAGAAGATGTATCTCCCTATTCACGATTATAGTAGACGAATATCACGAAAAAATTCAATAAAGGAGGGGAGTGTGATACCCCGATCTGATGACTGGTATCACGGTAACAACAAGAGTCTTTCCAGCACGCTTTGTCCTCACTCGCGTGATTTCTAAAAAACTTCCTAGGAGGTCACCCCCCAATATTGCTCCAAGGAAATCCTCCTTAACCTGAGTTTTTAAGAGTTGGGCACTCGAAAAGAAGATGCGTCTTGTTGTAACGAGTAGTACCACTAAAATCTTTTATGTGCTCCTAAGTTGTATAGCCCAATCACTATACGACCTCAAAATACCACTTATTCGGGTGCGGGATCGGTTCATTCATGTGTCCCTTCGCTTAAAAGCCTGCTACGAGCTAATCGGTGTCTCTGCCTCATTGCCCCGACGATCATTCCCTGCCCTCGTCGGCTTTTGGTGTCACATGCCCACCAACTCGTGCTTGGTTCATCCTCGAACCACCCCGTAGTAGGAGAAGTTGCCTCTGATACCAGTTGTAACATCTCGATCTGACGATTGGCCTCACGGTAACAACACAAGTCTTTCCATCACGTTTTGTCCTCACTCACGTGCTTCCTGGGAAAACTTTCCAGGAGGTCACCCATCCTAATATTGGACCAAGGAAATCCTCCTCAACCTTGGAGATTTTATGAATTAGGCTCTCGAAAAGAAGATGCAGCTTGTTGTCACGAGTAGTACCAATCAAATCTCTATGGCCGTCTTAGTTGTATAGTCTCATACCTATACAGTCTCAAAATATCTCGTGTTCGAATGCAGTATCAGTTCTGTAAGACCCAAGTTTTTAAGCTTAGAATAAGTGAGAGAGACTTCCATTTACGACTAGGCTTGATGTATCGTAAAGAAAAACCTGAACAAGAGTTTATCGGAAGGAATAAATTTGTGAAGGAGAAAGTTCAGGAAAAGTCTAAGGATTGTATCAAAATCGATAAAAGGTATAGCACGATCGATATACGCTTAAGCCTAGGGCAGAAACCCTAGTAAATAGCTAGTTTACACTTAAAGACACGATGAAAACTAATTCCAAAAATCTTTAGAGAAATGTTAGAACTTCTCTTAATCCTTATACGACAATCGTTTCGAGGCGAAACCCTAGAATCTATGAACGTCCGATTCCAATCATCGGAAGTTTGCCGAAACTAAAACCCTGATAGTTCAAGAAACCTAAAATCAACCGACGATGAAGACTTTTTCTATTCGGAGCTCCAAATGAAGATTCCACACGCGTACACCCATTTCTCTTGATGTTTTCAATCTTTCTTCAGAAGGAAGTTTTCTCTTCCGACATCCACTGCAAAAAGTAACTTATCGGGTAAAATAGTTTTTACACCGACTTTGCATTAGTCACCTAAAATACAAGGAAACCTCTGTTGAGTTTTGGAATTCTGTCGCCAAAACCTATTTTAGAATTCACGGAGAATAAAGCCGGAAAAATAGGAATCACTCTTATATTTTTATTTTAACTCTATGAGTTAAATCCTCCGATATCTAAACAAATCTGTACCGGTTTACAAAATATCTTTGATAAATATCTATTCATCCTTATCCGATCTTGATAAATATCTATTCATCCTTATCCGATCTTTGATAAATATCTTCCATTTCATTCACTATATATATGTGTAGTTTGAAGAATGAAAAGAGAACAAAAATCTCACCCAAAAACCCACCCAAACCCGCGGCCAAGGAGGAAGGAGGAAGAGAAGAGTTTTTCGCCGATTCTTGCCTGATCGTCCCACAGTTCGTTGCTACGCGTAGGCCTCAAGGTACTGATGCTAATCCTTACTTCTGATCGTAAATTCTGCCGCTTTTCTCTATGCTTTTCTGTGCTCTAAGTTTCGAGCTTGACCAGTGGACTTGATAAGACCAACACTTCTCTCCTTCTACTGGTTCCCTTTCTTGTCGAACTCGTAAAGCTTGACATTGATGCACTTAATGAAACAACACCACCAATTTATAGTAAAACCCTAAATGGAAGAGAGACAAGGAGATATGAAAGAAGGAAAAATGCATGAATCTAGGATTGGATCTTTGAGCTCTTCGCCGGTGGTAAAGGTCTCGAGCTTCACAATGAGAGCGACCCAAGCTCCGGATCCATGTCATTGCCATCGGTTGGTGCATCTTGGTGCTCAAGTTGGGTTCAAGAGATATTTTGGTGAAAAATAAATGATTAAGATTGCAAAGCTATTCGGTTATATAAAATAAATCATTTATTAAAAGCATATTAGTGACCAATATTGTCCTGTCACCAATTTATTCCGTCGTAAAAGCTATAAGAGAAAATATAACAAAGAGTAATCAACGACAGACTATTAGAGAGGGAATTGTTCCGTCGCTTCCCGTGAAAAACGTTTTAAAATATGCACATTAAAAAACTTATCCTGTTGTAGTGACCGGTCGTCTTAATGGTCAGTCACTTATTATTACCACCTGCTTTGCTTCCGACTATAAAACGACCACCGATCGGAACCTATGTGATGAATTGGCATCAAGGCACATCATTCCTTTCCCCAAAGTCAACGACTCTCTGCTTCTGGTGGGAGTGGCCGCGTTCAAAGTAAAGGATGATTTATAGTGTGTAAGAGCATCTCCAATGGTAGTATCTAATGTTAAATACATACTCATATGAGTATCTATTACCATTGGAGTACATACTCAATTCCAACATGGCAAAGATGAGTATGTGAGAATAGATACTCTACAATAGACTTGAAAAGTGAGCTCGTATTTATTACAAGCACTTACAATTAATATAATTAGAAGGTGATAATTAATAAATGGAGATAAATAATAAAATATACAAATTTGATGTTGATGGTGAGATCCATTATAAAAACTTTTAAGAGTTGTTGGGTTGAAGTAAAAAGTTAGTAAAGTGGTGTAGATGATGTGGCACTATGAGAAATTGTAAAAAATGAAGTGTAGATATTTTTAGTGAGTATGATGGATGTAAATGCTCTAAAATGACGAGATTAAAAGATCTCAGGGAAAGTCAGAACACAGTGCAACACATAAAAGGCTAGGAAAAATAATGGGAAGAAGTGAAGGTTACAAAGCAGAACGAGGTTGCTAGTGTGGCCAAATCGACAGGCACAAATGCGGTCAATTTAAAGTTTGTGGTTAGTGCATTTAGTAGGGAACCCTTAATGAAAGGTCAATTAATTAGCCTGAACCTTCCCTAATCTATGTTCTGATATTTTTGTATCGAGTTAGAGCACCTCTCTTATGTTTCCGATTCATTTAAATTGGATTTATATATGTCGGTAGTTTTTGAATAAGGGATTGGTTAATTTGGAGAACACGAAGCAGTCATTCAGGAATCAGGATAACGACTTTTTTTTTTTATCAGCATTCAGGATAACAACTCTAACTCCACTTGTATTAACTCTCCTTCGGATCGAAACATATTACCTCACTCTAATTATAAAAAGAAAATCGGATTAAATCTCATAAATTAAGTGACATGCTTTTGAGAGAAGCAAGATCTCAGTCAACAAGCAAATAAAAACAAGAAAATGGAGCTAGCAATTTAGCGTCAATGACGTTGCATGAGAGAAACAATAAATTTCTAATACTTGCAAAATCGGATGTTTATCCCCAATAACATGGATTTATCCAAAAGTAAGCACACTTAATTTAGATCTCTTTTTTTCTTATTTGATCACATGCACACTGTACACAATACTTTTTTAATCGGTATATTCGTATCTGGGTGCTAGTTAGCTTGCTAGCTAGCTATTTTAGTGATATTTATTTCATACAACTTGAACTTATATAAAATTTACTTATATCACTTAAACCAGTTATATCTTAATTTTATTTTTGTTTTCAGATTTTATTACAAATCTGATCACCTTACACGGATATTATAAGGGCATAAGAGAAATGACATTACGCATGCGGCTTGCATAAAATCCCTAGAGAAAATTTGTGTTTAGCTCTGTGATTTTTTTTTCATCGGAAAACTTAGCTCTGTTTTTATATATGTATTCAATTCAAAGAGTCATTAGACATCTCCAATAAAGAGATTTTATTTTAGGCTTTAATTCATTTTTTTTTCTGTAGATTTATATTGTCACATAGGATTTAAGGCGCTCATAAGGTTTTAGTGCATTATGTGCTCCACTGATTAAAATTTTATTTTATATTTAGTTGGACCTACAATACTCAATATATTTATATTATTTATTTATACAATTATACCTAACATTAAATTAAACTTAATTATTAATTCAATAAAACTTAATTAGTAATATTTAAAAATATAATATAATTAAATTTCATAATGATAGAAAAAAAAATCCAACAAATTTACCATGAGAGAGAAAGAATATTTATTTTATTGAATTGTTGAGCTAAGACACAGATTGCTAAGATCTCACGCCATAAAAAATAACGTTAATGGCTGGATCCTGTAAGCTCGAGATCTTATTTTAACATTTCAACTTAAGATCTCAATTGTAGATGCTCTGATTAGGTGAACTTTTTAAATATTTATAAAGAAAAATAGACAGAATGCTATAGTCGACATTGTTAATTCACTTGAGACATTTTTCTAAAGGCACTATTTTATTATAGTTGATTTATTTTTTGAAAATTAACATACTTCTTAAAAGATGAGAGAAATATGTCAATTTTTCAAAAAAAAATTATCAATTAATAAGCATATGTATTTCCCGAAAGTTAACTCAAGTGATAAGAGATATGAGACGTAAGAGTTAGGAAGGATGAAGAAGGGTGAAGGATCTAGTGTTCAAACTCTGAAAAGAACTAATTTATTAAAATTACTAACAACTAACATTTGCCTATAAAAAACAAAATAAATATGTAATAAATAATTAAATATTCATCACAAGACAGAAAAGAAACCACATGGTTTGAATTTTGCCACTAATGTCAACGGCATTTCTGCAAATAACAGAAAGTCAAGGGGCAAACTAGTAAAAGCATTTTCATTTAGGATCCCAAATAAGCTGCATAGCACAACGAGATCTTTCCTCCACTCAACTCAACCAAAGGCAAAACAACATGGGAACAAAAATGTTCAGCTCATCATATTCCCATTTCAAAACCTCTCACCCTCTTCAAGTTTTCCCAGCAAAACCATCACAACCATCTTCGTCTTCAGCCTTAACCTCCATGAAAATGAAGAACCTCATCCACACCCTCATAGTGTCCCATGTGTGCCGCATCATTCGGGCACTATCCAAAGTAAAAACGGCCATAGTTGAAATAATCCTTAGACAAAACAACTCCAATAATATTCATAATAGACATGGTAGCAGCAGGATCAAGAAAATCATCATGGGGTCCTTCAGGCTTCACTATAACTGGAGCGCTTCCAATTCCTCTCATATTCTTCCAGTTCCTTCTCGAGTCTATGAAGGGTTGCAAGGAGGCGGCGGCGGCGACAATTGCCACGACTCGGAGCTCGCAGGCTACCTTCAGTGGCTTGAGGAGAATGTTCATGATGAGGGTAGTAGAATGGAGAAGGGGATTAACGAGATTGATAAGCTGGCGGAAATTTTCATTGCCAATTGCCATGACAAGTTCAGGTTGGAAAAGCAAGATTCTGATAGGAAGTTTCATGAAATGTTGGCTAGGGGCTTGTGACGAAAAACCAAAGAGTGTTTGTTGTTTGATGTTTCAGTTACAAATTAGTGCAAGCTCAGATCATTAACATCAATTAACTGATCTTGCACTAATTTAGAATAAGCTTATTATTATGTCCCTTAGGTGTATATTTTGAGGGCAAGCCAGCTTTATTTATGGTCATATATATTTGCCTTTTTCTTTGTCTTGTAACATTTCGAAGATGAAAAGGGGATGGTGGGTTGACGAATTCTACGGGATGGGAGGAATATTGTGTAATTGTGCAATGCTTGTGTTTATAGCACCGTCATGGTGGTTTTAAGTACTGTAATTAATAAAGGTTTTAAATCATTGATGAAGTTATTTTTTTTGACATGACACTAGCAAATGGAGTGTGAGTCACCGGCTTTCTCTCCCATGGGAGGAGGCAGCCCGAAGCCGCCGGACGACGTCACCCAACAACCGCGTACAACCTTCAAAGAGAAGCTGATGGGAGGGACCTCTGCCCCCCCGCCTAAGAAGTTTGAGGATCTTATTGACAACGGCTCTATGAAAGTGGTCTACGTCAACGATAACCCATTGCTGCCGAAAATAGTAGTCGACCGTGAGGTAATAGAGAACATGTGTTCTCCATGGAAGAATGCACTAGTCATCTCCCTCTTGGGGAAGAAACTGGGGTATAGAATGATGAAAGCAAAGCTATCAAACCTATGGAGGCCCGCTGGGGGATTCGATCTCATCGATGTGGACAATGGCTTTTATATGGTTAAATTCGACAGAGATGGTGACAGGGACAAGGTCATTGGCGGCGGCCCATGGATGAAAGTCCCATGGAGGTTCAGACTGAAAGCAACCCGTTACCCAGTATGCCAGTTACAGATCCCAGCATTAATGAGGGGAATGAAATTAATGGTGTAATTGAAGTTGAGAGACAAACATTGACGGCTGATGATGAAGCAATAATGGAGCCCCTAGGAACGTGGTTGACAGTTGTGAAAAAGAAAAAAGGCCAGAAGAAGTCAACTCAGCAGAATCCCAAGGTGGCAGGAGGGAATATTCCCGGTATTAAGGAGAATAACGGAAAACCAACGAGTAATGATGGGGCAATAAAGGCTAAGGCTCCAAAGAAGAATCAACGTGGAAATAAAGATGATAATCATGAGGAAATGATTGCTAATCATGGGGGCCCAAAATCAAGGGAGGGAATCAAGAAGAAATCAGTTATGGTTCCCAAGGCTATCGGTTTTGAATTCAAAACCGTTAGTGGACCAATTATTTCAACGCCCACGGCAACGACCAACAAGAAGCGTAGATTGCGTGGCGATGAAATTGATCGTGGGGCAATTGTAGTTGGAATTAATGACAAGCAGGGCCCATTGAGAATAACTGAGAAACCGGAAATTGCTACTGATGCAATGGTCATGTGTGACGTGGCTAACCATGATCTCTCACTGGTTGTTCAATCAGGTGGATCCCAGGGGTTACAGGAGCATTCCTCCAATGTTGTCAATGACCCGGGAGATGTTTGAGCTGTGGGTCAAGGGAGACCACTCCTTTTCTCCAATTATAATTTTAATGATTGGTTTTACTGATTTTAAAATTTTGTCTTGGAATATTAGAGGTGCTCTCCATGAGCATGGGAAACTTGCTATTAAAGATTTTATCCGTGGCAAGAGGCCTGATGTGGTGATCCTGTTGGAAACTAAATGCTTGTTTTCCAGAGCTAAAAGGTTTTGGGATTCTCTTGACTTTTCTCCTATTGTCATTGAGGAAGCCAAAGGCTTTAGTGGGGGGATTTGGGTGCTAGCTCACAAAGGCACCAGTGTCAATTTCAGAGTTGTGGACTCCCAACAACAAGTGGTGACCTTTGAGGTTTGGAAAGCAAACTTCTCTTGGTTATGCAGTGCAGTGTATGCTTCTCCAATCCCTGTCCAAAGAGAAGTGTTGTGGGAGCATATGGTCCAGCTTCGGGGTACTACTCGTCTTCCTTGGCTTCTCCTGGGGGACTTCAATGAAATTCTTTTGCCATCGGAGGTTCGGGGAGGGGATTTTCTCCCAAACCGGGCTGATACCTTTTCTGCTGTGCTGGACAACTGCAACCTGGTGGATTTGGGTTCGGTGGCGCGTAAATTCACTTGGTTCAGAAAAGTGAACAATAGACTTATCCTGTCCAAAAGATTGGATAGAGCAATGGGTGATGTGGAGTGGCGATTGGCTTTCCCAGATGCATTTGTGGAGGTCCTTAACAGGGTTCATTCGGATCATTGTCCTCTCCTTCTCCATTGTGGTGTTTCCAATTTGAACTTGCAAGACCGCCCCTTCCGCTTTCTTGCGGCCTGGGTCGAGCATGAACAATTTGAAGCTGTGGTGGAAAACTCTTGGAGGCAAGGCGAGGAGAATATCCAAACCAAGCTTGGAAGAGTGAGGGACGCATCCTTAGCTTTCAACAAGGAGGTCTTTGGGGACATCTTCAGGAGGAAAAGGCACTTAGAGGGTCGTCTCAGAGGAGTTCAGAGGGAACTCGACTTGAGGGTCACTTCTGATATGGTGTTGTTTGAAGCTGAATTGCAGCGTGACTACAGGAATATTCTCAAACAAGAACTGTTGTGGTATCAGAAGTCTAGAGAAAATAGAGTAAGGTTGGGAGATAGAAATACTGCCTACTTTCACACTCAAACAATCATTCGGAGGAAGCGTAACTATATCCATCAGTTGAAGCTGGAGGATGGAGAATGGTGCTCGGATGTTGATATTCTAAAACAGGAGGTTCAAGGGTTCTTCACCACCTTGTTTGCCGCGACCTTGCCCCCTTTTACTCCGACGTTCTCTCATAGTCATTTCCCGGGCTTATCGGTTGGAGCTAGAGCTTCTCTAGTTTCACCTGTCTCGAAGGCAGAAGTGAAGGAGGCGCTCATGGCCATGAAATCTTACTCTGCTCCAGGTCCAGATGGTTTCCAACCTCTCTTTTATAAGAAGTATTGGAGCCATGTGGGTGATGCCCTGTGGAAGCTAGTGAAAGATGCTTTTCAGGAGGGAGTGGCTCCAGAGGATATCATGGAAATCCTGGTGGTTTTTATCCCTAAGGTTGATCATCCATCAACAATCAAGGAGCTGCGTCCAATTAGTCTTTGTAATGTTACATACAAAATCATCACCAAGGTGCTAGTTAACAGGTTGAGACCTTTTCTCCACTCTTTGATTGGGCCTATGCAAAATAGCTTCATTCCGGGGAGAGGCACAATGGACAATGCCTTGCTTGCTCAAGAGATTATCCACTTTATGTCTAAATCTACGGCAAAGAAGGGTTCTGTTGCATTCAAAATAGACTTGGAGAAGGCTTATTTTAGTATCTCCTGGTCGTTCTTGAAGGAAACTTTAGAGCTTTATAGTTTCCCAGTGGAGATGGTTTCCCTTATCATGCATTGTGTCACCTCTTCCCAAATTTCTATTCTTTGGAATGGCTCCCGACTTCCAAAGTTTAAACCAGGTCGAGGTCTGAGACAAGGGGACCCACTATCGCCTTACTTATTTGTGCTTTGTATGGAGCGCCTTTCTGTTATGATACAAAGCTTGGTGGATGATGGTTCTTGGAAACCCATTAAGCTTTCTAGAGAGGGACCTCCTATCTCCCATCTTTTCTTTGCAGATGATGTGCTGCTCTTCTGTCAGGCAACAACAAACCAAGTGGACTTGCTCGCTTTTGTCATGAAGGCCTTTTGTGATAACTCAGGGCTCAAAATTAACATGAGTAAATCCAAAGCGATTACTTCAAAGGGGGTGTCGTCGGAGGTGAAATATGAAATTGCAGCCATTGCTCCTATTCCGTTTGTGGGGAACTTGGGCAAGTACTTGGGGTTTCCTCTTAAGGGAGGAAGCCCTAGGAGTAGAGACTTTGATTTTCTCTTGGATAATATTCAAAAGAAATTAGGAACCTGGCGGAGGAGCATGCTGAACTTGGCTGGTCGAGTGTGCTTAGCCAAGGCAGTAATTTCATCAATCCCAATTTATTCCATGCTGGTTTTTAAACTTCCATCCAGTGTTACCAACCGCATCAACAAAATCACAAGATCGTTTATTTGGAGCAATGGTGGTGGATCGAGAGCTTGGCATCTGGTGGGATGGGAGAAAATTATTAAGCCCAAGGATTTTGGAGGCCTAGCGGTTCGTGATATGAGGCTAGCCAATACAGCGATGCTTGACAAAGCTGTTTGGAGTGTTCTTCACAAACCGGATAAGCTTTGGGTACAGGCCTTGACTCACAAGTATTTGGCTAATAATTCTGTTTTGCAGGTAGAAGCGAAACAATCAGATTCGCCTGTTTGGACGGGTTTATTAAAAGCCCGTGATGATCTTAAAAGTAGCTTCAAATATCGTCTCGGGAACGGAGCAACGTCCTTTTGGCATGCAGATTGGAGTGGTGGTGGAAAGTTAGCGGATGCAATTCCGTACGTGGATATCCATGACATGAACCTTTCACTGGCAGACATGATCACGGCAGAGAGTTGGGACCTCAGGAAAGCCTATACGGAAATTCCTGAGGAATGGATTCACAAACTCCAATCGGTGTCACCCAAGCTTTTCCCAGACAGAACTGATACCTGGATTTGGGGGCACGATGACAGAGGCTGCTACTCAGTAAAAAACGCTTATGATTGGCTGCTTTCCATGCATCAAGCGCCGGTTGTGACATCGAGTTATTCATGCCTGTGGCGTTTGAAAATCCCCGAGAAGGTGCGGATGTTTGTTTGGCTTGTACTACAGAAATCAATTCAAATTAATCAGTATCGTTTCCAATGTAACATGGCAGATTCCCCCAATTGTGTTCGGTGTTCTGGAGCGGTAGAGGATATCTTGCACTGTCTTAGAGATTGTCCCCATTCCAGGGAAATTTGGATGAGGGTTGGAGCTTTGAGGTGGCCGGGTTTCTTGGTAGCAAATTGTGGTGCTTGGGTTCAGCGGCAAGCACAGGGAATCAATGGGGTTAAATTTGTAGCTTGCTTGTGGGGGATATGGAAGTGGAGGAACAATATGATCTTTGAATCTCAACATTGGGAGATCCATGAAGCTTGGAGGAGACTTTGCCATGACCATGATGAGATGGTTCAGTTCAGGGCCCCTGCGATGGAGGTAGAGGACGGAGTGTGGATGGCAAGCCGTTGGTTGAAGCCACCAGCGGGCGCGGTGAACCTGTGTATCGACGGCAGTTTCAGGCCTGATGACGGAAGCATGGGTGCTGGAGGGATTGTGCGTGATGATCAGGGCAAGTGGGTTTTTGGATTCCATGCATTTCAGGAGCAGGGAAACACGCTGATGTCAGAGGCTTATGCGCTGAAGCTAGGGTTGTTGTTGATCTGGGACCGTGGATTCCGTCGAGCAATTTGCAACGTTGATTGTGCAGAGCTTCTTCAGTCTTTGAGAGATGAGGAGAGTAGGCACTTCCTCCCTATTCTGGAGGAAATCTCAGGCCTCCTGAGTCGTAACTGGGACATTTCGCTTGCTCGTATTGATAGAGATTACAATCGTCCAGCGGATTGGCTAGCTAGGAAGGGAGCTTCCTCTCCAAGTTCACCGCTCAACGTGTTGATCAATCCCCCAGGGGAGCTGGAGATCCTCATCATGGAGGATCGTTTAGGTGTTCCTTAGTCGTTTGTTTTTCTGTCAATTTTCCGATGTAACAAAAAAAAAAAATTTTTATTTAAATATTTTTCCTAGTTTTTTATCATATCACATAACAAAATAAATCTCATATTTTCTCTCTTTTTTCTTTCTATATTTATCTCCACCTCCAACTCTTTTCACCTCAAGATGATCAAGTGTGAGCAAAACAGTTGTGCTCGACTAATTTCACACTTCAAATTTTTCCACTTTAATTTTCTTTTATTTATTTTTCTTTTTTCCTTCACCATTAGAGAGAGAAAATATAGAACGTAATGTTTTTTTTTGAAAATAGAAGTTTTTATTAAATGGATAATGGTCGATATTACATACAACACATAACAATGTGAATAGTCCCCAAATGCTAACATAAGACAACCTAGAACTGAAACTCGCCCCATAAAGCAATACAAGGCAGCAAACCCGTTATTAAACATTAATCGACCAACGAGAAGAGGCGTCCATCGGGGATCTAGATGTAGCGAGGAGAAAACCTCGCAAACCCAACAAAAACAGAGCCTCAACTCGGTATTGGATGGAACGCAAATCAACACGAGATATCGACCAAGATGAGAGCAACAAAACTGACTCATACTTCTGAGCGCAATAGCACTGACAAGTCCAAAACTCCGGGAGTGAGCGAGCCACACCCGAAGGACCTCATGGACACTCTAAATCGGCTGGACCGGCACACCAAATAATGAAATTAGAGCAACGCCAATGTCACCACCACCCAGGATTAGCAACACGAAAACCACAGAAGCCCTAACCATCACCGACACCAACGAACCCACCAACAACCCAGAATGTAACACCCCGATTTCGGTGGCGTCACTTTAGTAACCAAAAATAAATACTTAAGCGGAAAAACGTGAATTATTTTTTTTCGATAATGTAATTAAAGACAGAAAGAGATGAAACTCTAAAACGAAAGATAACAGAACTAATATACAATATATTTACAGCCCCCACTGTAAGTTGTAAACCACGTCACGAGTAAACCTCCAGTGACGGAAAATAAAAGAGAGTAACGCCCGTAGGCAAAAGTACAAACCAAAAGAAAAGTCAAGTGTCCGCAACACTATCCCTCAAAATGAGAATGAGTTAGCCCAGATGGCCCTAACAAGACCGCCTAGCCCAACCAACTCTCTGTGATCCCCGTAGAGGAACCACACAAAAAGCTATCGGCGGGAAGCTACCCTGTCCCCAAAGAAACAATGACGGTCAGAGCTAAGACTCTACTCCTACACTAATCCCATCTCGAGTAAGTCGCTCGGTGGCCAGCGGGGTCGACCACCCATGAACCGTAGTCCTCCTGATCAAGCTTCTCCAACCTAGTTTCCCCTGAAGGGTGAACCATCGTGAACCGGTCCGCCATGGACATCTGACAAAGGCGTAGTCCGCCCAAACACACACAGAAGACGCGAGGGTCAACTCCAAAGAATTATATAATTAATAAAACCAGATATATAGGATAATAGTTATTAGCCTCTCAGGCTTATAAGTTTAGGGATAACATCCTAGGGTTGCATGTATCACAATGAATATAAAAGATCATAATAACAATTAGCATGCCTCAAATAGGATAAACAAGTACCAATCACACTCAGCAACTAAGTCAGAATGTATGTTGCATGCAATGCAATGCTGATTAACAAGATGCATTCCGGAAGAAGGATGGACACCAACGAGTCAGCCCTAACACCGGCCATAGTGGGACCATTCCGCTCGGGCGTCTCTTACACCACACAAAAGTAGTCAGATCAGCAGTGAACCCGTAGGTCTGCCATTCCGTCTGCTACTGAGGACCACCGTAGTGTCCTAAATATGGAAATCCGGGTCTTTTGACCATTTTGGAATCCACCGAGGTCCGGCATCCCACCGTGTATTAACCTCAAAATGAGTGCATGAATGCAAGTGATTAGCCAAACAACGTCTTCGACCTCACCCGACACGTCGCCACGTGTTCTAATTAACTTAATGTCTCTAAAAGAATACCCTAGGGTAAATGTCGATTCTGCGACAAAATGAATTAATCAAGAGAAGAAGAATGTACTTTGGAACTCATGGTTCCCGGCTAAACTTTAGATAGCCAATCAATAAACTGCTCATCGAGCGAAAAGGTACCGAAGTACTTGGAACTTATAGTCTCCGGCTAAACTTTAGATAGCCAAACATTAAACTGCTCATCGAGCGAAAGAGTACGATTGTACTTGGAAACTTGAAGTTTCCGGCTAAACTTTAGATAGCCAAACAATAACCTGCTCATCGAGCAAAAGAGTATCAACGTACTCAGAAACTTGTAAGTTCCTCAAAACTTGGACTCGACGACACTTCTCATATTTTCAAAACTAATATTCAGACTTTAAGCTCTTATCTAAGGTTGTTATCATTGTTCAAGGGTTTTAGAGATTGATTAATGTCTTATGAATTTTCCTTGAGAAAATAGATTTCTTTTAGTCTTATAATACTTCCTATAAGTTTTCAGAGATCCCATGATCCCAAATAATTCCCTGAGAAGGTCTCGATCCATTAAAACATAACAAGGTCCGAACTTCGTTCGTCCTTTGAAACTCTCTCAAAATCTCATAAAAATTCGGCATGACTTGCCCGTAATCCTCACTTTCCAGAAACATAGGCACGAGTGGAATAGCATAAAATGAAACAGCTCAATCAATAAGCATAAACAGCATATTCCAACACATCCTGTAACACCCCGATTTCGGTGGCGTCACTTTAGTAACCAAAATAAACTTAATGCGGAAAAACGTGAATATTTTTTTTTATAATAATAACTAAGACAAGACGGAATTAAATAAAACCCAACAATAACAAAAATCAGAACTAATATACAATATATAAACAGCCCCCGCTGTAGTAGCAACCTCGTCACGAGTAACCTCCAGTGACGGAAAGAAAAGTGCAACGCCCGTAGGCAATATATACAAACCAAATGAAAAGGGTGAAGTGCCCGCAACACCATCCTCAAAACTGAGAATCAGCTGACCCAATGGCCTGAAAATAAGACCTCCTAAGTCCAACCAACTCTCTGTGATTCCCGTAAGGAAACCACACAAAAAGCTATAGGCGGATCTACCCTGTCCCCTACGTAACAAATGAAGCAAGACTGTCAGAGCTAAAACTCTACTCCTACACTAATCCTAACTCGAGGAGCTCATACCAACACTCAAAACTATGTGCTAGCATGATCGTCGTCTGAATCAGAATCCAGAACGACCAAGTCTACCAACCCTATCCGTCCTCCCCTCGTAACCGCAGTACGCTCCGATGCTGGACTCACGGGCTTAGGGCCCGAACTCTGATCATCGATGATCGCAACAGAGGGTGCACTAGACCCTGCCGAAGGCACTCCCACTGGAATCTCCTCTGAGGGATCCTCCTCCTCTGAAGATGGCGGTGGCGGCGGTGCTCCTCCGAATCCTGGTCCGCAGTGAACGCCCGGTGGCAAGTTGAAGCTGATAGAGCATCGCCTCAACACTCCTGACCTCAAGAGTCCTCCACTGTCCACGTGGTCCTCCATGATGCGCCCCGAATACGTCGCTCGATGGCTCGCGGGGTCAACCACCCACGACCCGGGGTCGTCCTGATCGATCATCTCATACCTAATCCCCCCCGAAGGGTGGACCATGGTGTACCAATCCGCAATATTCATCTGACAAAAGGCGTTGTCCGCCAAAACACACACAGAAGACGCGAGGGTCAACTCTAAAGAACTATGTAGATAATAAACCCAATAGGTACAAATAATAGATAGCCACTTAGGCTTATAACTAGAGATATCATTCCTAGGGTTGCATGTTCCACAAAATCATAACGACAATAATAACAATTAGCATGTTCCAAGTAAGTTTATCAAATAGCAACCACACTCATCAACTAAGTCAGTATGCATGTTGCGTGACATGTATGCAGGTTAACCCAGTCAACCAATATGCAATCCGGAACGGATGGACATCAACGGATCAGCCCTTCACCAGCCACGGTGGTGCCATTTCGGCCCGCGTGCCTCTTACTCCAACAACAACGGTAGTCAGATCAGCCGTAACCCGTAGGTCTGCCATTTCGGTCTGCTACAAGAGACGTCTACAGACGCTCTATCACGGAAATCCGGGTCTTATGACCATTTTGGAATCCGACGAGGTCCAGAGTACGTCCTGTGTTAATACCCCATTAATGTTGCATGAATGCAGGATGATTAGTCAACTAACGTCTCCGATCTCACTCGACACGTCGCCACGTGTTCTAGGTAAATTAAAGTTTCTAAAAGCTTACCCTAAGGTAAAGTCGATTCTGCGACAAAAGACACACTTCACAACACACATCGCTGCTCCAACAGCACAAGAGTATCACATACTCGGGAACTAACGGTTCCCCGGACTTATCCCCAGGATAGCCCAACAACATCGCTTCTCCAACAGCACGACAACAAACGCTGCTCCAACAGCACAACAACAAACGCTGCTCCAACAACACAACAACAACAGACTCAACACTTGGATCCGACGACACTTCTCGTTTTCCAAAACTATGATTTTCATCCAAAGCCTCCTTTCGAGATTATTACTCTTACTTAAAGGTTTAGAGGTTGTTTAATGTCTTATGAATTTTCTTTTCAAAATAATATCCTTTTTTAGTCTTATCGCAATTCCTATAAGTTCTCGGGATCTTCGAATCCCCAAATGACTCCAGAGAATGTCTCGATCCATAAACCCTATACAAGGCCCGAACCTCGTTCGTCCTATCAAACTTTCTCAAAACTCTCAAAATAAAATCGGCATGACCTGCCCGCTATTCTCACCGTTCAGAATCTCAGATTCCAGTACAGAGCATATTTAAATCCTCACAATCAACAACATGTCTTATATCAATAAATCGCATCATAAACACTTAGCACTTAGCATATAAAGCATGCACCACACATCCTAGATTACCCACATAGCACATAGCATGTAAGACAATCTCAAAAACATTCAGTAGATGAATCATCTACATTGTCAGTCGAAGCCTCAGAAAACATTTTCCAATCACACACAATTCCAGTGCATAAACAGTAAACAATGTCGAAACATCGACCCTAAGCATTAACAAGAGATTCAGTGAGAAGCCCTCACCTGAAAGTTCTCCAGAATGATCAACTAGTGCTTCCTCGCACTCAAAGTGTTGGTCCTCGGGGAAGTCCTCAAAAGCACCTTTATAATAAAATCACAGAATACTATCAGAATCTATCGGAAACTAAGCTATCGATACTTACTAAGGTTACTCGAAGTAATCTATACTCTAAGGTACGATAATCTAGCGCGAAAAGACAAGTTTTCGGAAAAGGAAATTTCCTCCTCCTCCTCTAATAGGCTCGGCCACTTTTCACAATTAAGGGGCTCGATTTTTCTTCGATCAAACTTGGTTCCTATGCTTTCATAAGCCGTAACTAAGGGTATTCTGAACTCGGAAAAATTATCGGATCAAAAACTGTCGCAGGGGTATTTTGGTCATGATTTTTAACTTAGGATTTTCAAAACTGAAATCCCAAAAATAAAATTTTGCAGGGACGTCACCAACGACGTTTATGACAACTAATCCTACTAGCACTAAGCTAAGGCGATAGTTTTCAGCCTAAAGGTTGAAGCTTTACACCAAAAACTCCAAAAATGGGTATTTTAGGTTCAAATTGATTCCGGCGGAATTCCGGAGACATAACGGAAAATCTAATCCGGCAGAAGTGATCTTGGGCACATATAGAAGAGGTTTAGAATCAGAAATGAAAGATTCAGGATAGTTTTGCAAAAACCCATAAACTATCCGCTCAGAAAACTCTACAGAAAAGCTATGGAAAAAGCGATCAGAGGTAAGGATTAGCGACTATACCTCGAAGCCTTGAAGCAGCAACTGATTGATCGACGATCAAGCAAACGATGAAGAAAATCTTCTCCTCCTTCTTCCTCTTTGTGGCCGCGGGTTTGGGTGGGGAAATGGGTAGTTTTTTTGGTTTTTTCTTCCTTTCTTTGCTATATATAGAAGGTGGAAATTCGCGGGAAAATGAAAGTTTCGCGAATCTGATTTTTCCGGCGTCATTCTCCGTGAATTAATAGATATGTTTTGGCAAAAGAATTCGAAAACTATAAAGAGGTCTCCTTGTATTTTTGGCAACTAATGCATAGTCGGTATAAAACTATTTTATCCGATAAGTTGCTTTTTGCATCGAATGTCGGAATAGAAAACTTCCTTCGGAAGAAAGATTGAAATCATCAAGAGAAATGGGTGTACGCGTGTAGAATATTCATTTGAAGCTCTGAATAGATAAAGTCCCCATAGTCGGGTGATTCTAGGGTTTTGAAATACCAGGGATTCAGTTTCGGCAAACTTCCGATGATTGGAATCGGACGTTCGTAGATCCTAGAGTTTCGCCTCGAAACGATTGTGATATATGGAAAAAGAGAAGTTCTAACATTTCTCTGAAGATTTTTGGAATTAACTGCCATCGTGCCTAAAAGTGAAGATTAGCTATATACTAGGGTTTCTGACCTAGGTTTAAGCGTAAAACGTTCGTGCTATAACTTTTATCGATCATAATGCAATCCTTGAACTTTTCCTGAACTTTCTCCTTCATAAATATATTTCATTTAATAAACTTTCGTTCAGGTTTCCCTTCACATTACATCAACCCTAATCGTGAATAAGAAGTTTATTCACTTAGCATGAACTTAAAAACTCGGGCCTTACATTACTACCCTCCAAAAAGAAAGTTTCGACCTCGAAACTTAAGGGTTAGTAAAAAGTTCTGGATACTGTTCTTGAATCTTCTCCTTCAGCTCCCATGTCGCATCACCAGTGTCTTTATTCCAAATGACCTTCACTAACTCGATCTCTTTCCCTCTCAACTGTTTTATCCTGGTGTCACCAATGCTAATTGGCGGTGTCTCGAAAGACAGATCATCCTTCAACTCAATATCATCCAGCTCGATAACATGTGTCGGATCCGCAATATATTTCCTCAGTTGTGACACGTGGAATACATCATGAATATTTGATAGAAATGGAGGTAGTGCAATCTGATATGCGACTGGTCCAATTCGACGAGTGATCTGATACGGTCCAATGAACTTGGGCGTAAGCTTCTTTGACTTGATTGCTCGACCAACACCCGTCGTCTGAGTAACTCTCAGAAATACATGATCTCCTTCTTCGAACTCCAGAGTTCTGCGCCTCTGATCTGCATAACTCTTCTGTCTACTCTGAGAAGTCCTCATCTTCTCTCTGATCTGCTTGATCTTCTCAGTGGTCTGTTGCAGAAGTTCCGGTCCTACCAACAGATTTTCTCCGTTTTGGTACCAACACAAAGGTGTTCTACACTTGCGGCCATACAAAGCCTCATACGGTGCCATACCAATGCTCATATGAAAACTGTTGTTGTATGTGAACTCAATCAATGGCAATAAGGTATCCCAACTGCCCTTGTTGTCCAGAACGCAAGCGCGTAGCAAATCCTCCAACGACTGAATAGTTCTCTCAGTCTGTCCATCAGTCTGCGGATGATAAGCAGAACTTAGTCTCAGCCTTGTTCCCAAAGCCTCTTGAAGAGCTCCCCAAAAATGTGATGTAAACTTCGGGTCTCGATCGGATACAATACTTGTCGGTACTCCGTGAAGTCGTACAATCTCCGCTATATATAACTCTGATAGTTTCTCCACGTTGTACGTAGTCCTCACCGGTACGAAATGAGCCGACTTAGTCAGTCGATCCACGATTACCCAAATAGAATCGTATCCCTTCTGAGTTCTTGGCAAAGCCACGACGAAATCCATCGATATGCTATCCCATTTCCATTCTGGCACATCCAAGCTTTGTAGCATACCTGAAGACTTCTGATGCTCCACCTTCGCCTTCTGACATGTCAGACATGCAGCTACATACTCAGCCACTTGTCTTTTCATTCCTGGCCACCAAAAATTCACCTTCAAGTCCTGGTACATCTTCTTCATTCCAGGATGAATGCTTAACTTGCTCTTGTGACCTTCATCCATAATCAACCTTCTCAAGTCAGGGTTGTTAGGTACACAAACCCTATCCTTGCACCGTAGGATATTGTCACTTCCCACCTTGAATTCTGGGTCCTTACCTTGACTTACCAAATTTCTTTTCCCGAGCAGAAACTCATCTTGTAACTGTTGGTCTCGGATTTCCTCCATCAACCCATTGGTAATTCTGATCATCCCGAACTTCAGTTCTCCCTCGGATAATTTCACATCCAAGCTCAAATCTCGAAATTGCTCTAACAGCTGCAGCTCCTTCACCATCATCGACGAGATGTGCATCTTCCTGCTCAAGGCATCAGCAACAACATTCGCCTTTCCAGGATGATATTGCAGAGTGAACTCGTAATCTTTGAGAAATTCCATCCACCGGCGCTGCCTCATGTTCAGCTCCTTCTGCTCAAACAAGTACTTCAAGCTCTTATGATCACTGAATATGGTGAAATTGCATCCATATAAGTGATGTCTCCAAATCTTCAGCGCAAATACGATTGCAGCTAGTTCCAAGTCATGAGTCGGATAATTCTTCTCATGCACCTTCAGTTGTCTTGAAGCATAAGCAACCACCTTCCGATGTTGCATCAGCACACATCCCAAACCTTGATGCGAAGCATCACAGTATACCTCATAAGGTTCCTCCGGTTGCGGTAAGACGAGTACAGGTGACGTCGTCAACCGTTCCTTCATCGTCTGAAAGCTAGTCTCGCACGCTTCAGTCCATGCAAAAGGTTGGTCCTTCCTCGTCAGTTGAGTCAACGGTCCAACAATCTTCGCGAAATTCTCGATAAAGCGACGATAGTATCCCGCTAAACCGACAAAACTTCTGATCTCAGTCACTGTCTTTGGTCGTTCCCATGACAATACGGTCTCTACCTTTGCTGGATCCACAGCTATCCCCTCCTTAGAGATCACATGGCCTAAGAATTTTACCTCTTTGAGCCAAAATTCGCACTTAGAAGGATTGGCATACAACTCCTTCTCCCTCAGCACTTGTAAAACTTGTCGCAAGTGCTCCTCATGGTCTTCAACATTCTTTGAATAGATCAGAATGTCGTCGATAAACACCACGACGAATCGATCCAGGAATGTATGGAAAGTCATATTCATGTAAGCCATGAATATTGCCGGCGCATTTGTCACCCCAAATGGCATCACTAAGTACTCATAGTGTCCATAACGGGTTCTGAATGTCGTCTTCTGGATATCCTCGGTCTTGACCCTGATTTGATGATAACCCGACTTCAGGTCGATCTTCGAGAATATTGTAGCTCCTCGTAGTTGATCCATCAAATCATCAATCCTAGGTAACGGATACCTATTCTTGACGGTTACCTTGTTCAATTGTCGGTAGTCGACACATAATCTCGACTTCCCGTCCTTCTTCTTCACCAATAAGACTGGCGCTCCCCAAGGTGAAACGCTTGGTCGTATGAATCCCTTCGACAGAAGATCTTCGAGTTGGGACTTCAATTCCACTAGCTCCGCAGGTGCCATACGATATGGTGCAATCGAAATCGGCCCTGTTCCCGGTACGATGTCTATAGCAAACTCAATGTCGCGCACAGGCGGCAATCCAGGTACATCGCCAGGAAAAACATCCGTGAATTCTTTCACCACTGGAATACTGCCAACTTCTGGGTTCCCTTTGCTCTCCAAGCTTAGCAAAACAGAATACTCCTGAGATCCCTCGTTCAAAGCGACGCTGATGTGATTGGCAGATAGATACTCGGAAAGATCCGAATCAGGGAATACCACTCTCTTTCGGTTGCAGTCCAAAAGACAATGATAGCGGGACAACCAATCCATTCCTAGGATAACATCTAGGTTCTTAAGAGTTAGGCATACTAGGTTAGCATGGTAGATCCTATTGTTGTATGTTATCGGACAATACATGCATGCTGAATTAGCAAGTAGAGTCTTGGCAGGAGTAGCAACTATCAGATCGAAGCTCAAAGCAGTAATAGGAAGTCTTAATCTGATCGCACACTCTCTAGAGATAAAAGAATGCGTTGCACCGGAATCAAAAAGTACGGATAGAAGATTACCGTCAATCCCGCAGTCGCCTCTAATCAGTCCATCGACTCCCTCAGCATCCTCACCATCCATGGTGTAGACTCTCGCCTTCGCAGCAGGACGCTTCCCTCGAGCTGTGTTGACGGTTGGTTCCGCCTTTGGTACCTTACACTGAGCCGCAGTATGCCCCAGCTTATTACAGTTGTAACATTGAGGCCTCGTGTCGGGACAATCACGAGCATAATGCCCTGACTTCCCACACTTGAAGCAAATCAGTTCCCGGTTCTGAGTCTGACCTCCTGAACCACCAGCAGCACCCACCATGGGCCTGTAAGATCCTGATGCAAACCCTCTACCAGCAGGGCGCTGATACGGCCTCCTGTTCTGAAACCTTCCCCTGTTCTGATTATTCTGAGAGCTCGACCTCATCGGCCCTCCAGTTCCAGCCCGGTTCAACCTCCGGTTCTTCATCAGCTCCACTTCCGTGGCTTTCTCCACCAATGATTGGAATCGCATGATTCCCAGTGGCCTCACTGAGTCCTCAATATCGGGTCTCAGTCCATTCACGAAGCGCTTGCACATGTAGCGCTCGTCAACATGATCATTAAAGAATTGGAAATGCTTTGCCAAAGACTCCAGCTTCGAAGCAAATTCCGGTACAGACATACCTCCCTGACGGAGTGTCAAAAACTGCGCCTCTCTCTCATCCCGGGCACTTGTCGGAAAATACTTTTCCAAGAATGCGGTCCGGAACGAGTTCCAGTTAATTTCTTCATGGTTGGCTTCCATGATCCCCCTGGTGCCCTTCCACCAGTACTCAGCATCTCCCAGCAGAAGATAAGTCGCCATGCCCACCTTGGCACCCTCTACAGTCTGCAGAACGCCGAAAATCTTCTCGATTTCCTGGATCCAGAGATCCGCTGCGTCTGGATCAGTACCATCAGAGAACTTTGGTGGGTTTTGCCTCCTGAAGTCATTGAGGCCTTTGTTCTGGTCCAGAGTTATTTCCCTCTGGCGCTGATGCTGTTCACGTGCTTCTTCAGTAGCACGCCTCATGGCATTATCGTTTGCCTGCGCTGTTACCGCTTGGGCCTGCGCTGTTACCGCTTGGGCCATAGTGGCCATCATCTCAGCTAGCTGGTTAGTATTCACCATATTCTGTTAAAGGAAGCAAACAGTCAGTACTTATCATAAGATAGCATCTAGCATCACTATACAATATGAGTAAGCAATAACTTCAATCAATTTTTAAGCGAAAAATCGCTTGCAGACAATCAATTTTCACTCTTTGCAGAGTCACACAACCTAGCACAGAAGACCTATTCCCCAACAACTCCCGAAAGACTCGACCGTGCTCTGATACCACAATGTAACACCCCGATTTCGGTGGCGTCACTTTAGTAACCAAAATAAACTTAATGCGGAAAAACGTGAATATTTTTTTTTTATAATAATAACTAAGACAAGACGGAATTAAATAAAACCCAACAATAACAAAAATCAGAACTAATATACAATATATAAACAGCCCCCGCTGTAGTAGCAACCTCGTCACGAGTAACCTCCAGTGACGGAAAGAAAAGTGCAACGCCCGTAGGCAATATATACAAACCAAATGAAAAGGGTGAAGTGCCCGCAACACCATCCCTCAAAACTGAGAATCAGCTGACCCAATGGCCTGAAAATAAGACCTCCTAAGTCCAACCAACTCTCTGTGATTCCCGTAAGGAAACCACACAAAAAGCTATAGGCGGATCTACCCTGTCCCCTACGTAACAAATGAAGCAAGACTGTCAGAGCTAAAACTCTACTCCTACACTAATCCTAACTCGAGGAGCTCATACCAACACTCAAAACTATGTGCTAGCATGATCGTCGTCTGAATCAGAATCCAGAACGACCAAGTCTACCAACCCTATCCGTCCTCCCCTCGTAACCACAGTACGCTCCGATGCTGGACTCACGGGCTTAAGGCCCGAACCCTGATCATCGATGATCGCAACAGAGGGTGCACTAGACCCTGCCGAAGGCACTCCCACTGGAATCTCCTCTGAGGGATCCTCCTCCTCTGAAGATGACGGTGGCGGCGGTGCTCCTCCGAATCCTGGTCCGCAGTGAACGCCCGGTGGCAAGTTGAAGCTGATAGAGCATCGCCTCAACACTCCTGACCTCAAGAGTCCTCCACTGTCCACGTGGTCCTCCATGATGCGCCCCGAATACGTCGCTCGATGGCTCGCGGGGTCAACCACCCACGACCCGGGGTCGTCCTGATCGATCATCTCATACCTAATCCCCCCCGAAGGGTGGACCATGGTGTACCAATCCGCAATATTCATCTGACAAAAGGCGTTGTCCGCCAAATCACACACAGAAGACGCGAGGGTCAACTCTAAAGAACTATGTAGATAATAAACCCAATAGGTACAAATAATAGATAGCCACTTAGGCTTATAACTAGAGATATCATTCCTAGGGTTGCATGTTCCACAAAATCATAACGACAATAATAACAATTAGCATGTTCCAAGTAAGTTTATCAAATAGCAACCACACTCATCAACTAAGTCAGTATGCATGTTGCGTGACATGTATGCAGGTTAACCCAGTCAACCAATATGCAATCCGGAACGGATGGACATCAACGGATCAGCCCTTCACCAGCCACGGTGGTGCCATTTCGGCCCGCGTGCCTCTTACTCCAACAACAACGGTAGTCAGATCAGCCGTAACCCGTAGGTCTGCCATTTCGGTCTGCTACAAGAGACGTCTACAGACGCTCTATCACGGAAATCCGGGTCTTATGACCATTTTGGAATCCGACGAGGTCCAGAGTACGTCCTGTGTTAATACCCCATTAATGTTGCATGAATGCAGGATGATTAGTCAACCAACGTCTCCGATCTCACTCGACACGTCGCCACGTGTTCTAGGTAAATTAAAGTTTCTAAAAGCTTACCCTAAGGTAAAGTCGATTCTGCGACAAAAGACACACTTCACAACACACATCGCTGCTCCAACAGCACAAGAGTATCACATACTCGGGAACTAACGGTTCCCCGGACTTATCCCCAGGATAGCCCAACAACATCGCTGCTCCAACAGCACAACAACAAACGCTGCTCCAACAGCACAACAACAACAGACTCAACACTTGGATCCGACGACACTTCTCGTTTTCCAAGACTATGATTTTCATCCAAAGCCTCCTTTCGAGATTATTACCCTTACTTAAAGATTTAGAGGTTGTTTAATGTCTTATGAATTTTCTTTTCAAAATAATATCCTTTTTTAGTCTTATCGCAATTCCTATAAGTTCTCGGGATCTTCGAATCCCCAAATGACTCCAGAGAATGTCTCGATCCATAAACCCTATACAAGGCCCGAACCTCGTTCGTCCTATCAAACTTTCTCAAAACTCTCAAAATAAAATCGGCATGACCTGCCCGCTATTCTCACCGTTCAGAATCTCAGATTCCAGTACAGAGCATATTTAAATCCTCACAATCAACAACATGTCATATATCAATAAATCGCATCATAAACACTTAGCACTTAGCATATAAAGCATGCACCACACATCCTAGATTACCCACATAGCACATAGCATGTAAGACAATCTCAAAAACATTCAGTAGATGAATCATCTACATTGTCAGCCGAAGCCTCAGAAAACATTTTCCAATCACACACAATTCCAGTGCATAAACAGTAAACAATGTCGAAACATCGACCCTAAGCATTAACAAGAGATTCAGTGAGAAGCCCTCACCTGAAAGTTCTCCAGAATGATCAACTAGTGCTTCCTCGCACTCAAAGTGTTGGTCCTCGGGGAAATCCTCAAAAGCACCTTTATAATAAAATCACAGAATACTATCAGAATCTATCGGAAACTAAGCTATCGATACTTACTAAGGTTACTCGAAGTAATCTATACTCTAAGGTACGATAATCTAGCGCGAAAAGACAAGTTTTCGGAAAAGGAAATTTCCTCCTCCTCCTCTAATAGGCTCGGCCACTTTTCACAATTAAGGGGCTCGATTTTTCTTCGATCAAACTTGGTTCCTATGCTTTCATAAGCCGTAACTAAGGGTATTCTGAACTCGGAAAAATTATCGGATCAAAAACTGTCGCAGGGGTATTTTGGTCATGATTTTTAACTTAGGATTTTCAAAACTGAAATCCCAAAAATAAAATTTTGCAGGGACGTCACCAACGACGTTTATGACAACTAATCCTACTAGCACTAAGCTAAGGCGATAGTTTTCAGCCTAAAGGTTGAAGCTTTACACCAAAAACTCCAAAAATGGGTATTTTAGGTTCAAATTGATTCCGGCGGAATTCCGGCGACATAACGGAAAATCTAATCCGGAAGAAGTGATCTTGGGCACATATAGAAGAGGTTTAGAATCAGAAATGAAAGATTCAGGATAGTTTTGCAAAAACCCATAAACTATCCGCTCAGAAAACTCTACAGAAAAGCTATGGAAAAAGCGATCAGAGGTAAGGATTAGCGACTATACCTCGAAGCCTTGAAGCAGCAACTGATTGATCGACGATCAAGCAAACGATGAAGAAAATCTTCTCCTCCTTCTTCCTCTTTGTGGCCGCGGGTTTGGGTGGGGAAATGGGTAGTTTTTTTGGTTTTTTCTTCCTTTCTTTGCTATATATAGAAGGTGGAAATTCGCGGGAAAATGAAAGTTTCGCGAATCTGATTTTTCCGGCGTCATTCTCCGTGAATTAATAGATATGTTTTGGCAAAAGAATTCCAAAACTATAAAGAGGTCTCCTTGTATTTTTGGCAACTAATGCATAGTCGGTATAACACTATTTTACCCGATAAGTTGCTTTTTGCATCGAATGTCGGAATAGAAAACTTCCTTCGGAAGAAAGATTGAAATCATCAAGAGAAATGGGTGTACGCGTGTAGAATATTCATTTCAAGCTCTGAATAGATAAAGTCCCCATAGTCGGGTGATTCTAGGGTTTTGAAATACCAGGGATTCGGTTTCGGCAAACTTCCGATGATTGGAATCGGACGTTCGTAGATCCTAGAGTTTCGCCTCGAAACGATTGTGATATATGGAAAAAGAGAAGTTCTAACATTTCTCTGAAGATTTTTGGAATTAACTGCCATCGTGCCTAAAAGTGAAGATTAGCTATATACTAGGGTTTCTGACCTAGGTTTAAGCGTAAAACGTTCGTGCTATAACTTTTATCGATCATAATGCAATCCTTGAACTTTTCCTGAACTTTCTCCTTCATAAATATATTTCATTTAATAAACTTTCGTTCAGGTTTCCCTTCACATTACATCAACCCTAATCGTGAATAAGAAGTTTATTCACTTAGCATGAACTTAAAAACTCGGGCCTTACACATCCTAAATTAACCATGTAGCACATAGCATGTGAATCATTTAGCACACAATATCATGACATCAAGTACTCAACAAGTTCAGCCGAAGCCTCAGAAATCATTTCAGACATTTAGCAATTAGGTGCATAACACATAAATCAAGTCGAATTTCATCGACACCTAGGGCATTATCTAGTAATTCAGAGAGTAGCCCTCACCGGTGGGTCTTCCAGCTTCTTCCTCGCAAGTTCCTTCACGCTCCTCTCCTTGATTTCCAGGAAACTCCTCAAAAGAACCTTAAGCAAAAATCACAGAAATCAACACAATGAATCAGAAACTCAGCAAACAATAAGTCCTAGGGTCACATGGTACACTACAACTCCGTGGTACGACAATCTAACGCGTTAAGACAAGTTTTCGAAAAAGTCGGATTTTCCTCCCCCCTTGATATAGCTCTCGGCCACTTTCCTTAATTGGGAGGGTCGATTTTGAAGGTATGAAAAACGGTAGAAAGGGGGGGTTTGAATAACGTTTTCAGAACAAAACTTCCACCTTAAAGATTTTGACAAATCTTTCGAGAACTTAAGTGCTAAAACAGAAAAGGTGATTTCTTGATAAATCACTCAAGCTACTCCAGTCCACCCGTTAAGGTGATTTCTTCCTTCTTAGAATGAAGGCAATCCACTAATCAGGTAAGAGTTACAACTGCACTTGAAACCTACAAGTGACTAACAATTACACTGACTTAGCTCACACTAAGATTCACTCTCTTAGTCTTCTCTAGGATCCGATCAACCTTGATCTCCTAAAGGAACTAAACAAACTGTTTATCAAAGAATTGTTTACAAGAGATTTGCTTCTAAAAAGCTAATAGTAAACACAATGAATTTCAGATGAAAGAAAGCTTAGAATATTTTGAATATGTCTTGCGCGTATATGTGTTTCTTTCTTTTCTTCTCTAGCCGCTTCTTTCAATCTTCAGCCTCTATATATACTCCAAGGATTAGGGTTGAGCGTTGCATGGGAAATGCTACCGTTGGAGGGCAGTTCTGGAAAATCCAACTTCTGCTGTGGCTGAGAACGTTAGGTAGGTCGTCAGGAAGGTACACTTGCTTTTGTACTTGGATAGCGACTTGACCTTTTAACCTAGGAGACTTCTGATCAGGGGAATACTTCATATTGGAACTTGTGAAGCCGGTTGATCAGAGTCAGAGGGAAAGCACAGATCCTCTGACCATTGTATCTTCTGATTCTGAACTCAGAGGGAAGAACATGGCCTTCAGAGTTTCTTGCTTCTGGACTTCAGAGTTTCCACTATTCAGCTTCTGGATCTTCAGAGTCTTCTACACCATCAGAACATCTGAACCTTCAGTGTTTCTTGGTTATCAGAACTTCTAGATCTTCAGAGCTTCTAGCGACTGAGTCAACATCAGAGTTTGTATTGCTTCAGAACTTCTGAAGCTTTTCCACTGTTCATACTGAACATGGTGAATGCGAAAGCGTTGCTTGGGTTACCCTTTATACACAGTGCTTCTGATTTGTGTGAGATTGAGTTGAGGTCAGAGCCTGTAAATAGCACACTCAGAAAAACACGTTAGAGTACCACAATTGTTCATATCAAAAGGTTAACTTGTAATCATCAAAACATAGAGTTGTACTACTAGATCAAAACTTGATCTTACAGATTTTTCTTCGATCAAACTTGGTTCCTAGGTTATCATACGCCGTAACTAAGACGGTTCTAAGCTCGGAATAATTTTCGGATCGAAAACTGATATAAGGGTAGTTTGGTCATTATTTTCAGCTCAGAATTTCAAAACTGGATTTTTGAAAAACAAATTGGATGGGGACGTCAACAACGACGTTTATGACGACTAATCCTACTAGCACCAAGCCAAGTCGATAGTTTACAGCTTAAAGGTTGCGACTTTGCCTAAAAATGGGTATTTGATGCAAAACTTGATCCCGGCGGCATTTCGTCGACATCTGACAAAATCTAATCCGCAGAACACGCTCAGGAGCATGCAGGGAAGATGTTTAGACAGAGAAATCAAGCTATTTGGACAATTTTCCAAAAACCTCAAAATTTTGGACACAGAAAGACATAGGAGAAATCGACAGATCTGACGATCAGAAGAGAGATATAGTTTATCTACCTCAAGGTCTTCGATTAGCAACGATCGGTGAAGCAAACGGGCAAGAATCGGCGAAATCAGGATCCTCTCTTTCTCTCTTGGAGCTCGCGGCCTCTTGGGAAGAAATGGGTAAGTTTTTGCAAAATATCTCATTTTTCTAGCTATTTATAGGTTTTGGAAAATGCGGAAAAATGATTTTTTCGCGATTCCGATTTTTCCTGCGCGTTCCTCTGCGAATTCTAAGATAGGTTATGGCGACAGAATTCCAGAACTCAAAGCAGGATTCTTGGAATTAAACCAAACGATCCAAAGTCGGTGTAAGTCGGTTTATCCCGAAAAACTACTTTTTGCAGTGATCGTCAGATGAGAAAACTTCCTTCTGAAGAAAGATTAGAAATAACAATAGAAATAGGAGAACGCGGGTGGAATCTTCATTTGAAGCACCGAATAGAAAAAGTCTTCATCGTCTGTCGATCTTAGGTTTCTCGAACTATCAGGGATTCCGTTTCGGCAAACTTCCGAGAATTGGAATTTGACGTTCGTACTTTCCAGGGTTTCGCATCGAAATAATTGTTTATAGACGAAAAAGAGAAGTTCTAACATTTCTCTGAAGATTTTTGGAATTAGTTTCCATCGTGTCCTAATGTGTAAATTAACTATTCACTGATGCCTTTGACCTAGGATTAGGCGAATGTTAGTCGTGCTATAATTCTTATCGGTTTTGATACAATCCTTGGAATTTTCCTGAACCTTCTCCTTCATAAATTTATTTCATCCAATAAACTCATGTTCAGGTTTCCCTTCACGATACATCGAACTTATTCGTTACTAAGGAATTTCACTAATTTATTCTAAGCTTAAAATCTTGGGTCTCACACAGAACAAAGCGCTCAAAATTGTCTAAAAATAGATCCAGCATATGCATAAGGATTAAGGAACAAAAACACCCTCATGTAGCTTCCTTATCTTCGATATCATCTTCTTGCACCTAGAGAAATCGCACAGTTCCTATCTGGCCTCATCCAAAGCAACAATGATTATTTCAATTGAAATCTGACCTCCCATAAAACCCAATATATAGAGACTTCAAGATCCTTGACAGCTAACTCCATAAAATCACGAAAGGTAGAAATAAAATGTAATATATGATTTGATACTAAAAGAGAAGAGAGATAGAAACAAAATTAAGTATAAATTAAGTGGAAAACATTTATAGTGTAAATGAATCATTAATTACTAAAAATGTTTAGTTTACTGCAACTAAAACAAATGCTTAGGGTTTGTTTGACTGCGGTTTTCGAAAACTATATTTAAAGTTATTTTTAGAAACTGTTGCTGAAAACTGTTTATCAAAACAAAAATTGTTTGAATTAGTTGCTTTTGAACATTAAAATAATTAATTATAATCTGAAAACTAAAAACTAAAACAGAAAACACATTTTACGTGTTTTTATTTGGTATTTTAGTTTTAAAACATAAAATGAGAACTATTTTTAAAAATAGTTTTGAAAATAAATCGGTTTTAAAATTTTTAGGTTTTAAAAAGAGAAATTTTTAAAACTGTAATCCAACAAACGCTTGGTTTACAATTTTTTTTTACGGTGAAAAATGTGATAAGTGATGTTATAGATATAAAAAGAAAATAAGAGATGAAAATAATTAAATTACGAAGGGATAATGAGATGGATGAGAAAATATATAAATTGATATGAATCGTAACTCATTCAACCGTATAACTTGTTGACAAAACCCACGTGATCTGATTATCATTCTTTTGTGTACTCGAAAAGAAATATGAAAATGTTTCCTATAAATGAATTTTTTATTTGCCAATGGAATTGAGGAAAATGATATAAAGTACTAACTATATATTGAATTCTAATTATTTTGGGATATATAGGTTTGAACTTGGAAGTATATATATTTATAAATTGTCTAGTATGACCAAAAAATCTTATAGACAAGTTAAAAAAGCTAACTCTTTTTTTTTTGAACTTTAAAAAAAAAAGGGGTTGATATTATATAAGTTAAGTATGAAGTATAAATATGGTTTATGTGCAGTATATTTAAAGGGGTTGATAGGAGCTGCGACCTCAAAATTTTCAGTTTCTTTTTCAATTATATATATTTTTCTGTAAAAAGAAAATTATTCTAACTCCGGCCCTCTAATGAGTTTGTAGGTTTTAATAATTTTAGTTTTGTCTTCCAATAAAAAATCCTAAATATACCTCATGTGAAAAGATTTTAATATGGATATTGAGTTATTGACCGTATAAATGCTTATATTTATATTTATACACAAGTGGCACCATGTCGCTATTATTGTCTCATTTGAAGTTACATAATAAAGTATTGGAATTTAATGACATTTCAACATCAACAATAATCAAAACAATTAAAATGGAAGGGGGGCCAAAGGCATATGAACACGAACGGCTTATGGCTTGCAGTAGAAAGAGAGGACGAATACTGCACGATGGTAATTGTGCACTAGTGATGAGTGAGGGTTTTTTTTATCAGCAAATTGTAATAGTATAATAAATGGGGCACTAGGGGTGCCCCAACCCATGTACAAGAAACCAAAAAAAGAAAGAAAAACAATACCCAGCAGAGAGTTCATATCCAATCTCTAGATAAAGCTACTAAGAACTAACAACAGTTATAAGTGAGCCCGCACATAAAATAAACCACTAGTTTAAACACAAACGAGCTCAACGGTTCACCACAAAAGTAGGATAATAGGAATATAGTAGGTGTTCCTCAAAACCGCTGTTCAAGCTATCAAAGGCTTTCCAAACAGATTAGCGGATTAGAAGCCCACTCGTATGGAGAGAAGCAAAAATTTTTAACTCTTCCTTTAAGCAACAACCAAGATTTGTGTTGTATCGAATCCAAGGACAAAGAGAACTCTGCTGTTTCACCTTGGAAAATTAACCTGTTTCTAGTATTTCATAGGTACCAAATAGTTGATAGCCAGATAAAGCTCATCCCTCTCCTTCGGTTCCTTACACTGCAGCTCTCTTGAAATGTCAGGAAATGCAATTTTCCTGCTTCAGGCATAGCTATGATGAACCCCAACCATCGGAAGATTTGATTCCATACACCCCATGAATAAATACAAGTGAAGAACATGTGTGTAGTAGTCTCTTCAGATAGAGAACAGAAAGAGCATAAGATTTGAGAGGGGTTTCGGAGAATACCTCTTCTTTTAAGATTCTCCTTTGATTGGATTCTATTTATCAACACCTTCTATGCTAAGGCTAGCACGTTGGAGAGTGCTTTAATACCCCATAATTTTTGAAAGCACTTGTCTTCCGGTTCATCTACACTTCCCTGTAAAAGTTGATATGCTGATTTAACTGAGAAGAGTCCCCCTTCTTCCTTAGTCCAAATCCAATCATCTAGAGTTCCTTCAACAAGAGAATGAGAAGACACGGTACTCATAAAATCAGTTACCATATCCAGCTCTCTATCCAGAAAATTTCTTCTCCAATTGAATATCCAATGCCACGAACCATTCAGCCAAGTTCCCATATCTCGATTTGTATGATGTTGTTGGGTAGACATGTTGAAAAGTCTTCCGAATCTGTCCTTCAATATTCATGTTCCCATCCAATTCTCCCCCCAAAAATCCACATCATTACCCTCCCCAATTTTTTGTTTAAGACCCACATCCATCCAATCCCCATTACCATTCTCAAAGCATAATAAATGAAGATCTTTCCACCATTTTGATGCATTAGTAGGTACCATATTATTATACTTACTATGTAGGACCTTGCACCAAAAATTATCTTTCTCTTTTAGCAACCTCCATCTCCATTTGCCTAATAGTGCCTTGTTGAATAGACTCAAATTCTTCATCCCCAAGCCTCCCTCGTCTTTAGGTTTGCACACCGTATTCCATCGCACCCAAGCTATTTTATCTTCTCTTTCTACCGCTCCCCAAAGAAAGGACCTCATCAATTTCTCGCATTATGAACAATTCCCACCGGCATTTTAAAGAAAGAGATATGAAACAAAGGGAGAGCCGTCAAAACACTTTTTAGTAGACAAAGTCTACCCCCAAAAGAGAGCGTCTTCCTCTTCCATCTCGAAAGTCTCTTTTGAATTTTCAAGACAACGAGATCCCAAAAATGAAGGCTTCTCGGGTTACCACCTATAGGTAGGCCAAGATAAACAAATGGGAGTTTTGTAATTCTACAATGTAATATGGTCGCCATCCTACTTACCAAATCTTCTCCCATTGCAATCCCTACCAACCTACTCTTGAAGAAATTCACCTTTAACCCCGACACCAATTCAAAGCACCGAAGAATACACTTCAAAGTAACGACATTTTGAATAGATGCCTCTCCAAAGAAAAGTGTGTCATCCGCAAATTGCAACAAAGAGACACTCAAAGAGTTTGGCAACCCAAAAGAATAAGGGGAAAACTTGCCCAAGGCCACCGCTCTCTTAAGTAACCCATTTAACCCTTCTGCTACAATGAGGAAAAGAAAGGGTGCAATAGGGTCCCCTTGTCTAAGACCTTTTTTCCATCTTGAATTCCTCCGTGGGGCAACCATTAACTAGAACCGACATAGTTGAAGAGAATAAACACCCCTTGATCCAACGGATCCACTTTGCATCAAAGTTCATACGCTTGAACATATAGAGGAGGAAGCTCCATTCAACGGAGTCATATGCCTTTCCGTAATCCACCTTGAAAACCAAAGTCGGGATTTTCCTTATCTTTGCAACATGTACTACCTCATTTGCAATAAGTACACTATCAAGCATGTTTCTACCTCCTAGAAATGCCGATTGTGTTTCATCAATGACTTTAGGCAAAACTCTCTTCAATCGTTTGGCAATGATTTTGGAGACTACTTTATACATACATCCCACCATCGTTTGGCAAGGATTTTGGAGACTACTTTATACATACACCCCACCAAGGAAATAGGTCTAAAATCATGTAACCTCATCGGAGAATCCACCTTCGGGATTAGAGCAAGGAAAGACGAATTTGTACCCCTTGGCCAAATACCGCTACTATAGAATTCCTCCAACAACCTCAAAAAATCATCCTTAAAAAGGTGCCAAAACGACTTGATAAATCTGAAATTGTATCCATCGGGTCCCGGGCTCTTGTCGCACTCACACTCCCACACCGCTTCCTTAATTTCATCATAATTGAAAGGAGCTATCAAGTTCAAGTTGTCATTTGGAGAGAGTTGGCAGAATGGTACTCCTTCTAAGGTAGGAGAAATCCATCTCTCTTCTCTGAATTTTTGAGAGAAAAACGCCTTTGTCTCCATTCTAATGTCCACTGGATTTTCATTCCAAGTCCCATCAATGTGGAGACCAAAGAGAGAATTCCTCCTCCTCCTCCAATTCATCATGCCATGAAAGAATTTTGTATTTGCATCACTTTCCTTAATCCAATTAATCCTCGCTTTTTGACAAAGCAAGGATTCATTCAAATTAGCAAGTCTCCAATATTCCGCCCCCAACTCCTTCTTCTTATTCAAATCATCTTCATTGAGAATCACTTCCTCGACTTTCTTTTCTATTTCATTGATCTCCTTCACAATTTCCTTCCTCTTTGTATTTATGTTGCCGAAGACATCCTTATTCCACTCCTTAATTTTTATTTTAAGGGTTTTGAGCTTCTCCTTAATCACAAAAGATGCCCACCCGTTGACATGCAAAGAAAGCCAATTGACTTCTATAAAAGACTTGAATCTAGTATCTTGGAGCCAACAATTGAGGACACGGAAGGGTTGAGGTCCCTAATCTTGTCTAGCAAGTCGAAACAAAAGCGGGCAATAATTGGAAGTCTCATGATTCAAAACCTCTTGTACGCCATCGGGCCAAAAAGAAAGCCAATCATGAGAAACAAGAAAACGATCTAGTCTACTCATTGCTTGGCAATTAGGTCTAAACCAGGTAAATTTCTTCCCCAACAAAGGTAAGTCTTCTAATTCGGTTGCCTCAATGAAATCGTTGAAGCAAGCGTTGTCCCTTCTGTTATGTGTCACATTTTCCCTAATTCCTCTGCTCTCATTTGGAGCTCTCACAGCATTAAAGTCTCCTAGAAGGCAGCAAAAAGAACAGTGGCTGCTCTCTTTCCAGTTCAGGATTTCATTCCATAACCTAATCTTCTCTTCAACATCACATGGGGCATAAACATTTGTTAAAGTGCATAGTGTTTCATCAGTTCCCCATAGACCCTTTAGGCATATAAACCTTTTGTTGCATAATTTCTCCTGAACTTTGAAGATATCACTCCTCCAAATACATAACAATCCTCCACTACCATTGTCCGCCGGAGAAAAGGCCCAATCAAAGAAATCACCACCCCAAATTTGTTTACACAAACTGATATCAATAGCTTGAATTTTCACTTCTTGGAGACATACCATGTCTATTTTTTCAGCATTAATCAGGTCTCTAATCACCCTCCTCTTTGGTTTACTGCCCAAACCCCTCACATTAAAGCTTAGTATCCTCATGGATTACCCATATTTAGCCCTGCAACCGTAACATTCTCAACATGTGCTGCCTCAACATCCCTTGTTTCTAAGGCAACTAGTTTACTCAGAATCTCTGCCTCATTCCCCCCATGTGAGACCCCAATTTCTTTACCAAGACACCATATATTTTTTGCTTCCAAATTTGCATTATTCAGCCAGAATACTCTATTACAATTTTCTATTTCAGAATCAGAGAGGGAGCCACAAACAGAGAATACACGTTGGCGTACTTCCTTTCTCATCGCTGAAGAGGACGAAAGGTTGATGCATCGTTGGGCGTCTTTTGTGTTCTGCATTGCCGTAGGTGGCTGGTCGTGTCTCCCTTCTGAAGGTGGTTTTGGCGGCAAAGTACAAAGTTCCAATTGCTGTTCGTGTAGTGATTGAGATGGCGTCGCTAAAACCGGGAGCATCTTCTCCAAGTTTTGTGTATAATGAAGGAAGGTTGAAGGTACCACTTCGTTGGGGAAGTTCTGTGCGTTGGAAATCTGTTGAGGGGAAGAAGATAAGGAAGCTAAATTCTCTTAGGTCCCACAAGCATTAAGGATACCATCCTCATTTTGTGACAAAGATTTATTATGTTGGCTAACATGTATACCATCAGAGCAATGAATAAATAAAGACCCAACATCCTCTCCTGCTAGTCCAACCGGGTCATCCCCAGGCCCAACAGAAACGGGTAAAGGTAACCCTAGACTAGAGGAATGGACATCGTGCTCCAACAAAGCAGGGTCCTCTTCCTCGTTGACTTCCAAACCTAGTACTTCCACCTCATTTTCTGCAATTGTCTTTTTCAAACTCTGACTTCTGCAGATCTGATCCTCGTTTGTCTCTTTCCCTGACACACTACCCACCTCAATCAATGCTTGTCTCCTAGTGTTGCTGGAAAATTGGCAATCAGCAGCAACTGACGTTGCTCTCTTCCCCGCCGCTAGAGACGCCGCAAGTTGCCATCTTTCCTCTTGTTCCGGCGGCCAATTTGTATTTTCTTCCCCGGGCTCAAAGGAGTTCATCGACTCCTCCCCCAAATCGTCTTGGGACCAATCTGAGGATTCCACTTCTTCATCTAACAAGTTGAGTCCCTTAAGCACTTAATGTAACCATGGGGATTCTTCAATAAAGCGCAATCCATAAACTTGCCCATTGAATTTCACTTTCTTATTAATTGCAATCTGGTCCAGAATCTTAGTTCTAACTCTTAATCTAGCAAACTCCACCCTGTCTAGAGATACAGTAGCATCATCTAAGGCAATCAAGGTCCCTAACTCAGAGGTAAGTTTGCTGAAATATTGTTGATTCCAGAAGTGTAAAGGGACACCATAGCAACGAATCCAAGCCACCCTGTGTTCTGAGAAAGGGCCAGGGCTCCAGGGATGAAGTTCTTCAAAGATAGAGTCCAACCAAGTATCCATATCATGTAATGTGTCATCAAGATTTTCCTCCCCTTCCCCAGAAAAGAGAACAAAAAGGTCCCCCAAATATCTCACTTTCAAGGTCATGGCTCCCAGTAAGATGAAATTTTGCTAAATGGTATTAATACTTTCTAGGTTTCTGAGCTTGCCCACCCAGCTTTTTGTAATCCAAGTCTGGATATCACCTTCTAGTTTAAAACCACTAAATTTCCAATTCAGGTCATGTGATTGAGCAATCTTCCCCTCTATTACCGTGTGAGTTTTCTTTCCTTCCTCACTGTGATTTTTCTTTGTGCTTTGGAGGCCTTCCCCTTACTTCTTCCTTTTCCTCTGCCTTCATTCCTTGGAGGAGGGCCTGTTTGTAACCACCATGAAGAGTCTGCTTGTACCCACCATGGGCAGCCAAGAAACGAGGTTGTGAACCATGGGGTTTCTCTGTTCCATAACCGGTTGGTTTCTGAACGCCATTGTTGTGGCTCCTGGCTGCTGTGTGTTTGGTGAACCTAGGGAAATTAACGAAAAGCTTCCGGTTACCAATGAAGAGCCTGTCGAGCTCCCTCTCCAGCTTAGTTGGCTCCTTCACGTCCAGAAAGCGAACAAAACCGAATCTGTTTCCAGATTTGTCTCTCTTGTTTGGAATAAACACTTCGCTAACCTTCCCCCACTCCTGAAAAATTCTCCACATCTCCACTTCACTGTGGCTGTCTGGAAAATGTGAGAAAAAGAAGGAAGTGATGTCCCTTCTTTGGTTCCTCCTCCTGCCTTCAACCCTTGTCCACCTTTCTTCATCCCTAGCTCCATCTCTCACTCTCACAGATGTGTTATTCCTCACTCTGTTTCTGTTTCCTTCCCCTCTCTCTCTCTCTCTCTACCTCTCTCTCTCACTTGAATTTGCTTTGCTAAGGTAAATAGAGGGATATATGGGCTACTAAAATCACACGATAGATCTCTATTATATGAAATAACGAAATTGGTAAAAGGAAAAAAGAGAGAAGTAGCAGTCAGAGAAACACGTATAGGAAGCTTCCATGTCTGCTACATAGGCTGATGGTTTCATTCTTGTGGTGCCTTCGGGACCTGTAATGATGAGTGAGTGTGTGAGGGAAGGGAAGGGTGAGATCTTGGTCCTAAAACAAGGAATGAGTATTGAGAAAAAAGGGGGAGATTGTAAATTTTGGAATAACATCATAAAAAATAAATAAGAGAAAGTGGTAGAAATTTTGGGATATACTCATTTTTTAGAAAAAATACTTTTATGTATGAAATAAAGAAAATGAAATCATACACCAACCACGTGGCTGATTTCTTTCTAATAAAACTTATTTTGGGAAATATCATCATCTATAGACTATAGCCACTTTGTGAGATTCATGCATGACATGGTTCGGGTCATATAACACTTTGTGACTTTGATATGAAGTAATGATTTATTCACATTTTACTTTTTTCTTTATTTTAGAGTCGTGATTCCTAGCTAGACATTTTTAAGCTATGAATCCAACAAATTTTAAATCAACCAATGACATGCTAAAAATACAAGTGGGGCTAAGGGATAAAAACAAAAATATTGTAAAACCAACCAATTTAGAAACATCAAGGCACATAGATGAATTTTCGTCTCTTCATTTTATTTCTACACTTTTTTTTATATTTTTCTGCATTTCCTGTCACATCACAAATCATATTATTTATTTCTCTTTTCTCTCTTCTTATTTGTCTAAGGTGAAGATGAAAATGAAAGTTAAACATAACATTATTCCTTGGATATGCTTTTAAAACGAATAATGTTTCATTCACACTTCTTTTGGAGGTGGAAAGAGGTGGAATGAAGAGAGAGATAGCAAGAAAAGGAAAAGTAAGAGAGAGAAAATATGTGACAGATGATAAAATGAGAGACATAAAAATCAAAATATGTGGAAATGAAGTGTTTTGAAAATGAGGTGTGTATATATCATTGTTGTTTTAAAATATAGTAATAGGAGATTAGGAGTCTAAGGGTGTACGTGTTTGAATAACCTCCATCAACTAGGCTCGATCGGCTGAGAACCTACGTGGATTAGCGATCTGAACTCCATATAAAAGCAAGCGCAAATTGACTAATAAGTTAGTTCAAGTTGACATTATGTTAGCTCAAATAAATTGGTTGATTGAATTAAAAAATGTTTAGTAATTAAAATTGTAGGTGTCTCCCTCCAAAAAAATATTTTCTCATGGATTAAACTGAAGGATTAATGGCACGAGTAATCTCTTTCATCTAGAGAGAGTGTTAGAGAGAGAATAACTGAATTTAGTAATTAAAATTGTAGGTGTCTCCCTCCAAAACATTGAGTGAGGGGGTAACCCCTAGAGAGAAGTAATTGCACTCAAGAGAGAGTGTTAGAGAGAGAATAACTGAATTTCATATGTGTATTCATAAAATGAGCAAAAATCCTTTACAATTGGTAACTGCTACCTATATATAGGGGCTGGAGCTGGACCCCCTATGCTAATGTCTCTAGTGGGCCGGTTGGGTCTGACCAACGAGGCCCAACCTACTGGCCTGGGGACCCGCCACTAGGTGGGAGACCCTCTGGGCGCAGCCCTTCTAGGGGCTCGCCCAGTCCACAAGTTCACAAGACACCGAGCTCGAAACATGAGAGCTAAGTGTGTCTTCAAAATGTGATCGCCAATCTCCGTTCCCTTGTGATCCCTCCAGCAGGTCACCTGTTGCCCCTTTCCACTTGGTATGGCGTCCCTCGGCTGGCGGTTTCGACCAGCGCGCAGGAACTATTCCCAAGCTTCTAATTGCAATAGCTTCCCCGCCTAAAAGATCACCTATCCACGCCACTTGGCGGGAGACAAAGTCTATATAAAGCGCATAGGTCGCCAACATGGCGTAAATGAAACATAAACCGCCAACTGGCGCAAGGAAATACATAAATACATGAACCGCCAACTGACACGGGAACTAGAAAGGTGCTGCACAAAGCCTATAAGATGAAGGAGTCGTGATGACCTGCCACATGTGAGGTGACTCGCTGAATAGAAACTCGCTCGCCTAGTGACATGGTCACTCGCCAATCCCTCCTTGCCCCTGTTCCTCATAGCGTCTTTACGGATCAAGCTGCTTCCTGGGTGACTTCCCTAATATAGCGAGGGGGCTCGCCCAGTCTACAAGACACCGAACTCGAACCATGAGAGCGCAGTGTGTCTTCAAGCCGAAATCGTCGCTGCACCGTCCTCAGGAGAAGATCCGCTCAATATGCATGCTCCCTCTCTAGTCGTAGTCCACAAGTCTGTCAGACTCCATGTCCAAGTCATGAGGGGTAGGAGTGTCCTCACTCGCCGCATTGCCATCGCCATCTTCCTTAAACCTGTTTTCTTGTAAGACATTACTTTGGCTTGCTCGCCGCTTTTAGCGTTGGGTCGCCACCCTATAGCGGTAGGTCGCCACCCGTTTGGTGACATTGGGCTAGGTATGTGTGGACCAGCTTCTCCTCACGTGACATGAAACCTTCAATCAGTATTCACAATAACATGCCTTCCGCCTTATTCATTCGTCGACCTTATTCCTGCGCTATTATTTCATGCGTCAAATATTTAACTGAATTACGTTTAACGATTTTAGTGTGTAAAATTTGACTAGGACTTCATGCTTGGTTTATGCCTGCCAAGGCTTTTAAACATTTTCCCTAAAGAGGAAAAGCGGCCTCTATTCTCGAGGACTTTGTCCGCTCAAAGCTTACGATGCTTGGGTCCCATTGGCCATTTGGGTGGCCCAAGACTTTTTCCTAGTCAGAGGTGCTCGCCCTTATTCTGGGGAGACTTACCCTACACATCGTCAACGGATCCGAGGGTTACTTTGGACTTTCCGGGGCGGTTCCCAGACGTAAAAGGTCGTTGTGGAATCGCCGCGTTCAGGGTTCCAGCCAGCCCTTTTGGGGATCAAGCTTGTCCTACCTAGTAACCGTCGTAATTCAGCATCTTTTTCGATTGACAAATCCAATCGTAGGTGTATCTCTTCAAATACCCTGTCATGTATCGATTGGCAATGAAGGTGCAAAAAACACTAGAAAGGGGGGGGGGTTGAATAGAGTTTTTCAACAAAAGTTTTCTCCTTTTTAAGTTTTGACAAACTTAAAGATAAGAACTAGGTGCTAAAGAATATGAAGTAGAGCACACAAGTATTTTATCCTGGTTCACTTGAGATAAAAGCTCAAGTTAATCCAGTCCACCCGTGAAGGTGATTTCTTCCTTCTTCTGATGAAGGCAATCAACTAAAATCAATGAATGTTAAAACTGCACTTGCAACCTGCAAAGTGACTAACAGTACACTGATTTTCTCACTAGTATACTCTCAAGAAGCTGATCAACCGATCCTCTAAAGACTAGCTATACACTGAACCAAACTTGATTCAGTCCTCTCAAGATCCGACCAAACTTGGTCTCTTAAGGAACTTTACAAAGTGTTTGTAAAAGGTTTTGGGTTTACAAGAAATGCTTCTAAAAAGCTAATGGTAAACTCAGATGTTCAAGAACAATGAAGAAATATTGCTCAGAGATCGGTTAGAATGAATTCAAGAAAATCAGCAAAGTTTCTTCGCTTCTTTCTTCTATCTTCAGCCCTTATATACTCCAAGGCATTTGGTGTAGCCGTTGCTAGGGTTTTGACCGTTGGAGTGGCAATCTTGTAATATCAGACTGCTAGGCTGAACGTGGTAGGTGGCGGACAGGCTATGAGAGTACGATGTGTACTATGACAGCGACCTGTCCTTTCACCAGCTAACTTATGATCTGGAGTGCTTTAGATGAACGTTGGTGAAGCTTCTTATCAGAGTCAGACCGAAGCTTGGATCCTCTGACCTTGCAACTTCTGCTTCTAGGCATGTTCCTCAGAACTTTTGAATGCTAGAGCTAGAATAACTTGGGTCTTCAGAGCCAACTTATTGCAGGTCTTCAGAACTTGTGTCTTCTACTTCAGGACCGTTCCTTCTAGAACATCTGGTCTTCAGAACTTCTGACTTCGGTTCTTCAGTACCTCTTGAGAGCTTCTATCTTCAGAACTTCTGAAATATTTGCCACTGTTCTGAACGAACATGGTGAGCTTTAGAACTCTCTTTTGGTTACTCTTGGGTCTTCATCTTCTGATGGAATCGGCTTGGGTCAGAATCAGAACCTGTTTGTCACAACTATAAAGGACAAACGGTAGAGTACCATAATTGTTCATCCTCAAAAACCTTAATTGTAATCATCAAAATATAAAGATGCAACCACTGATCAAATCTTGATCTTACAGGAAAATCCAATCGTAGGTGTATTTCTTCAAATACCCTGATTTCATCATAAACTTGGGAAGTGATTATAGCAATTGCCATCATTCATATTAATCATCAAGTACAGTTCAAGGAATGGAGCCAATGTGCAGCATCTCATGTTGTGACTGGAGCTCGCCAAGGTAATATAAGGAGGCTCCTCCTTACTCTGCTGTTCCTTTAAGCCCCTCCCCTCGTAGTTGCATCTCATCATAAACGGCATATGACACAAGTAACAATGGTAAGAAGATGCTATAGTATTTGAACATTTTAACAATAAGCAATCCTAATATGTAAATCTGGATAAATTTACAAAGCTTAGCTATCTGGCATCAAATGGATAGCAAAGAACCCACTCCAACTCGTGCACGCATCTTGGCGGTTCATTTGAAGTTCCAAATTATTATATGTATAAGGTCAGGCATATTTTTTCCGAGTCCAAGCAGGCATACAACCGTTAAAACACCACTTACGTCTTGAAAGAAATTAAATACCAATTGAAGTAACAAAACAATGTTATAATAGGCAATAGACGATGCAATGCAGTAATTATCAAGGACTGGATTGGATTTCTCATAGAACTCACGCCTGAGGTACTACACTACAACCTCAATTTGCTAAGTGAACCAGATTTAAATGTAGCTTAAACAGCATCAAGAGAAGTTACCCTAATGATAAAAAATTCACCTAAACATATCATATATACTTCCACATGTTAGTGCCAGAATCAAGGTAAATGCAGATATGGGCATGAAGTCTTTTAGATTCAGATTTTGGGTTTTCGGAGTAGAAGTAAAAGCCTAGATAATTGATTTCCATGATAAAAATTAATCCAGACTTCAACAGCTCAATTTGCCAAGGTGAATAAGACTTAGTCTTGTGTAGTAATGACCATACTTTCTATAAAGCACACTGCAGTCTGGCTCGAAAAATAAAAAATCCTCCATTCTATTTCAGAATCATCTCATCAGCACTTAGTTAAGAAAAGATAAATTGAGTGTCTTCTCATGCCTTTTGATTTGTAAAGCAAAAACAGAATCTACAGCCTACAACTCAAAGTAGCAGAGCATTATGCAAGTCAGACAGAATTAAGCTAACATATCTAAATCACTTCTGGATAATCTTCTAACTGTTCTTTAAATATTTTTTTCTCATACAGAATGCAAATCAGGGCAACAGTGAACATCTCAGTTACTCCAACAATCTCAACTTCAATTTAAACATGATAAATTATACAACCAGAAATCATTCCTCATTTTGGCAAGGAATTACAAACTTTAAACTGCCATCATAGAACTCCAGCACGCTTAAATTCCCATGAAATTAGAAATTTAAAACAAGTTAAATCAAGAGGATCATAACTCAGATTAGAACTTTTAGGCATTGAATTAAAAGTAAAATGAATGCCAGTTAAGAACTTCATAAAACAAAATGCCAGCATGCTTATGAACAAAGAAAGTAAGAGGCAAAATTAAAAGATCAAAGTAGCAGAATGGAAATTTTACTGCCCTGATTCATGATGACAGAGTTGACCAACTCAATTGCAAGGATCGATGAAGCAACGTTCTGCTGAAGTGTTTCATCAAACAGTTGGTGTCCTAGTTCATCCATTCCTTCTCCTTGAATTGGCGTGTTTCTCCTTGCTCTGACTCTGATACGAACCTATGTAACAGTGTATGGAAATAGCAAGAATTAAGAGGGAATGAGTAATTTGATTAACTGGAAAATGGATACAAGAGAATAGTAGCTTCTGCTACTCCAGAGCTGAGCTCCTATAGAGAAGGCAAGCTTTCTCTATTCTATTACAATTAGCTAATTCTCATATACCCTCTAATGACTAACAGAAATACCCTTTATACACCCAATCCTCTGATTCCCGTAACAAACTCCCTAGAGCATCTTTCCCTCTTTCTGCCAGCTCACCTCCCTTCTAGGCTCTTCCTTTCCTTCCCCTTCTTTCATACACTTGCCACACTCTGGGCCTAGGATTAGGATTAATGCTTTCAACCCATAATTGACTTTGGGGCCTATCAATGCCACCCTCTTCAAGCACAACCTTGTCCTCAAGGTTGAAAGTGGGAAATTGGTTCAATAGAATTTGTGCCTCTTCCCAAGTTGCTTCATCCGCAGACTTTCCTTGCCACTGGATTCAGTACTGTTGTATGGTTTCTCCTTGCTGACTAATAGCCCGGGTAACTAAGACTTTCTCTGGTTCCACGGGCAGCACACATTCTCCATCTAAGCTACTTGGTAATTCTGGCTCAACATGATAATTTCCTATGGCTTTCTTAAGCAAGGAAATATGAAACACGGGATGGATTCGAGAGGTTGCTGGCAGGTCAAGTTTGTATGCCACAACTCCAATGCGTTCCTTGACCTCAAAAGGGCCAAAGTAACGTGCTGCCAACTTGGGATTGATCCTCCTTGCGACTGATTGTTGCCGATGAGGACGTAGCTTAACAAAAACCCATTCACCTACTGCAATTTGTTTATTCTGTCTTCTTTTGTCCCTGAGCACGAACCAAATGATCTTTGAGCTGGCGGAGAGCTTCATCTCTGTCTTGCAGTTCTTGTGCTACTGCCTCAACCTTGGTGTCCCCATTGGTGAAACGTAAAATAGTGGGAGGCTCCCGTCCATATACCACAGCAAACGGTGTGACTCCAGTAGAGGCATGGAAAGTAGTATTGTACCAATACTCAGCCCATGATAGCCACAGTATCCAAGAGCGGGGCTGGTCTGCTATGAAACATCTCAAATAAGTTTCAAGGCAATGGTTGATGACTTCTGTTTGTCCATCCGTCTCGGGATGGTAAGCAGTACTCATGGCTAATTGAGTGCCTTGTAATTTAAATAACTCTCTCCAGAAATTGCTCACAAAAACAGGATCGCGATCACTGACGATTGAACGAGGAATTCCGTGGAGACGAACTACTTCTTTTGCAAAGGCCTCCGCTACTGTGCGTGCGGTGTAGGGATGTTTGAGAGGAATGAAGTGAGCATACTTCGAAAGTCTATCAACAACCACGAACACAGTGTTTATGCCTTTGACCTTAGGCAATGGTTGGAGTAGTCCTCCTGGAGTAGCAACAACATATTTCTGACGCTGACAGGTATCGCATTCTTGCACAAATTTATGGACGGAATTTTTCATACCAATCCAATACAGATTGGCTGCAATTCTACGATAAGTCCGGTAGAATCCAGAATGGCCTCCTTGCGGAGTAGCATGAAATTCCAGTAGCAGTTTCGGTATCAGAGAAGAAGAAGCATAGATGACCAAACGTTCTTGATAATATGAATACCTTGATCATACGAGAAACCAGGTTTACTGTTTGGATCGTTCTGCAGACTTGTAATTATGTTGGCAAGTTTCTGGTCTTGATGAACCTCTTGCACCAAAACCTGTCCTTCATCCCAGTGTGGATAAGATGTTAATTTATGCAATTCTCCTTCCTCAAAGACTCGGGACAAAGCATCTGCACCTTTATTTGTGATGTCAGGCTTATATACTATGTCAAACTGATATCCCAGAAGCTTGGCCGCCCAGTTTTGTTGGCCAACAGTTGTGATGCGTTGGTGCAACAATTGCCTGAGACTTCGCTGATCCGTAGAAACTGTGAAATGCCTTCCTAGAAGGTATGGTCGCCAGTGTTGAATGGCTAGAACAATTGCCATCAACTCTTTCTCATAAGCGGATTTAGCAAGGTTGCGTTCGCTGAGAGCTTTGCTGAAAAAGGCTACAGGCCTCTTGTTCTTGAGTAAAATGGCTCCCGCTCCTCGTCCTGAAGCATCACACTCAATCATGAATGGTCGAGTAAAATCTGGTAAGATGAGTACAGAAGGAGTGGTCATGCGTTGTTTAAGGATTTCAAAAGCTTCTTGTGAGCATTCCAAGCAAAACCATCTTTCTTTGTGAGATTAGTGAGAGGACGAGCTATTTTGCCATAATCACGCACAAACTTGCGATAGTACTCGGTGATACCCAAAAATCCACGTACGCCCTTGGCACTTGTAGGCGTTGGCCAGTTAGTTATACTCTGTATCTTGGCAGGATCCATGGCTACTCCTGTTGGTCAATTCGCAAGTGCACGAATACCTCCGGGTTTTAAATTATCGAACCACAGGGATTGTGAGTGAGAATTATTGAATTAAGCCTAGAGTTTGCAAGTTCTTAAAACAGTACAATTCAGAAATTGGTTTTGGGTGATTGTGACAAAAGTTTTGCAAGAGAGCAATGTTGATAATGATGTAAATAACAAATGATGGGAAATTGCCTTGGGTGTTTGATCATCTAATCCATTTTAGTCCACCTATCCTATGCATGTGAATCCTTGATTCCACTCTTGTTGTTATAGCCTATGTACTTACTAGTTGATTCCTCATAAAAGTAATTCTCTCAAATTGAAAGTTAAGCCCAATTCCTTGCGTACTTAATCATTCATAAGAGGTATGATAGCATAATTATTCAGGCCAACAAAACCCTACCCTCACTCTATTCCTAGAAGCAAGTATAGAAGGATCTATTCCAATTCATGTCCCTAAATCATAACAAATTTCCATTCTATTATAATCTAGCCTATAGCAAAGGTGCACCAAAGCTAAACATGCAGTAAGGAATTGAAATACAAGATTGAATCAAGACTCATGCATAGAGATAGGATTTAACAAACTAAAACTTTATAGAATCTCTTAACCCAAAGAAAAAAGAGAACTAGCCACTCATGGCTAGTGAATTCATAAAGGAAATGTAAAGAAAACCTGAGAAGAAATACAAGTTGGAAACCTCCCTTGGTCCCAAAGCTCTCCTCAGCTCTCAAAACTTGATCAAAAATGAGTGAAATGACAAAATGTATCAAAGAAATTGGCCTAAGCCTTATTTATAGGCAAAATGAACGAAACTGGGCGCTCAGGCGCCAATTCAGAGCGCCTGAGCGCCAATTGCATGTTGAAAAACATGCTCTCTGACCCTATTGGCGCCTAGGCGCCCATTCCCAGCGCCTAGGCGCTCTAGCTCGCCTGAACATGACTTTTTGGCTTCTGAAACTCCTCTTTTCAATTCTCTTTATGTTCTTCATCAATTCCATGCTTCTTGGCCTTCCTTCTCCTTCAGTTTCTGCACTCCAAACCTAACCAACAAGACAAGGAAGATTCTAGAAGCTCCAAGAGCTCATTAGCACAAGAAGTCCCTCATAAAACACAACAAAACCATGCAAGTCCTAAACTTTACTTAAAATGCAAGAAAACTACCTATAAAACTACCAAATTACCAAAACGAAATAAAAACTAAAGAAAAGAATAAAAATGCATGAGAATGCATGAAACACTACATGAGACTCAACAAAAAGACTCAAAACAAGCAAAGAAATGACCCTAAAAACACTACTAAAATAGGGTCATCACACCACTATACTCAACGGCAGCTCGCCCTCGAGCGTAAATAGCACTCGCTTGCCCTCAAGCGCAAGAAATGCTCCCACATAAGTGCTCTCAACAAGGAATACTTCACAAAAACAGGGGGACAAAGTAATCACAGCTAGTTTCAAGAGAAAGACTCGACAACCTACTTCATGCATCTTTTGAAAAGAGAAAAGTGTAGATTCCATTCATGAGAAGCATATAGAACTAAAAATCCTAGGATGAGATGTTCATTTAGTGCACTGAGCACACAAGCAAGTTCATAGGTCCTGAATGTCCTTCACTCAATAGCAACAAAGATCAAGCATGCAAGTATTCAAAGAGACTTCCATAAGGGTTGAAACATTGGCTAGGTAAAACATGATGGTGGTTGGTCCCTAAAGGAAAACTAGGCTTTCAAGCACATTGAGTGTGGTCCTCTTCTAATAACCCCGGAGCTTACAACACTCTTCCTTTACAAGTCTCTTGCACCCACCTTTTTACACACTTTTTTTTCCAACTCCAACTTTTGGTTAGGAGTTCTTTTTCTTTCTTCTTTTTCACTGTTTTTTCTCTTTTGGGGCAAGAGGCTATTTCTCATTTTTCAGCTCCATACAACACAACAAGGACCATCACTCCCCCAATATTCCAACCAAACATCCGTCCCAAAAACTTGGCTACAACAAATTCTCCAATAAGGCTCAAATGGGACAACTAAGGACAATGTTCAAACAACAAATTCAGAATCTCAAGAAATCCTACAAGTCTCAAGAATAAAGCAAGAATCACTAAGCATGCTATGAGTGAAATCAACGCAGAACCAAGAATTGCAAGTGAGTCAGGATCCTCCAGAGAATTTTTATGGTGAAGGGTCAAAGATAGACCCTTAATGGACTCACCTCGACTCCTTTCTCAAGACACACTCGGAAGACCGAAGTCTCCTCCTCTCTTCCCCAACATGCAATCACTCATCCCCGAAACAACAACAAGTATTCACCAAAGCATTTTCAAAAACAGCACTAGTAGGGAAGCAAAACCATAGCTAAAAGCATGTGAGTATAGGGAAGTAAAAGACCCAAAAACAAAAACAAAACCAGCTAAAACAATGCATGATCAAAAAGAAAACAAAATCTACAAATTGAAAATATGCTAAAAATGCATGACCTAAACTAAGAGTAGAGTTACCTCAGCAAAAATCACTCCATGGGGTCATGGTCACCCCTTCCATCGCCATAATCCGGATGAACTCCGGCATCATGCATCAAGCTCAAGTCTATCATCCCCTGCTCCAAGGTATTAAAATCCAAGGGCCCATTGTACCTGGGGTCTGATGTGCTACCTCCCCTCCAATGGAGGTCAAGATCCCTGTGTAGGCGATCTTGCCTCAAAAACATCCGCCCGAAAGCGGCTTCCATCCAAGCAGGAGAAGGGTCAGCACGTGGTGGAGTAACCACCTCATTCACCACCTCAACATTTTCTTCTTCCTCCTCTTCTTCTTCCTCTTCTTCCTCTTCTTCTTCCGCTTCCGCTGGCTCCTCAGGATCCTCTTCCTCTTCCTCCTCTTGAGGCATCCTTGCCGTCCATTCTTTATAAAGTTGAGCGATCCTCTCCTTACTGAGCAGAGGTGCCACAGGCAACCTTTTCTCAATAACATGGACTGGCCTCCTAGCTCTGTCCCTCACCGCATGAATCAAAGAGCAAATCAAGTGAGGAAAGATGGGTCGATGCTTGTCTTTACTCCTGTTGTAAAGGGAATAAATCCGACCAGCAATGATGGTGGCCACATCCATAGGATGACCTCTCAAGATGCAGTAGATGGCAACCAAAGTAACCTCTCTAACTTCAGATTTGTTAGAGCTAGGAATGAGGGAATCCTGCAAAAATTCAGCCCAAACTCTAGCCAGCGGTGTCATGTCCTTTCTCCTCACAAAAATAATCTCATCATCAACTGCTTCCCAGTCCCGCCCAGGCCTAACAATCACTGCCTTCATGTCTTCCAAGATCTCCGGTGACTTCTCCTTTAAGAGCTCATGATAAGTGGCCTTCTCGGGGAAAAGCTCCCTCTCTTGGTCCTCCGTGAGGAGACCAAGATGCCTGCGAATGACTGCTGGATTGTAGTCAATCACATCTCCCCTGAACCAAGATGAATTCACCGGTGGCCTGGACCTGTCCTCTTGATTGTCACAGTAGGTGTTCGCGTAGAACTCCCTAACCATGACTTCACAAGCAAACGGAATGGGGTTGACCCAATTCTTCCACCTCCTAATCTCCATAGCTTCTTGCATGCCCAAGAGGTCTCTCCTTCCCTCCCGATACAAAACTCCCCGCTCCTTCACACACTCCTTGTGTGCTAGGTGAGCTCGGTAAAACTCCTCCTTAATTGCTGATAGGAAGCGGGAGCGATCAAAACCCTGGGAGGTGGAGGAAGAAGCTGCAGCTCTTGTGTTGGTTCTTGCTCTTTTCACAGGCATCTGCAAAGTTGTTAGCCCAAACACAAGCCACAAACGTTAGAAACGTTAGTTCAAAAAAAATAAAAAGAAATGAGAGGAGAAACTTTGTACAAAAATAAAAATAAAGAACAACCTAAGAGCACCCAACAAGTTTCTTAGTGATTTTGGCAAAGAGAGAAAAACTACCACAAGCACTTGCCAAAAAATGACTAAGAGAACCCATTGAGGCATTCTATCAAACACCTTATAAGCAAAAGCTAAACTAAACTAATCCACAAAATCCTAACCACCCATTCCTCACAAATCTACAACCCCTTTCTAATTAAGCACAACATCAACCACCAATGAGTATATACAACCCAAACCCAACTTGCATTGACACAAATCACTCACCCAAACCCCCTTGTAATCATGCATTGCAAATCCCATGAACAAAAATGAAGGAAAGTGAAAGTTGGAACTTACCTTGACTTGAGAGTGAGTGGGTGCAAGTGAAAGGAACTTGAAACAATGCAGAACTTGGAAGCAAATAGGAGAGCCAAAGTGTATGCAAGTGAGAAATGAGAAGTGGAAATGGGGTTTGGAGAGAGTGAGGTGCGTTTTTTATGAAGGAAAGGGAGTTAAGAGTGGGAGAAATGAAAGGTTGGGGTTTTAAAACCCAAAATGTAAGCAAAAGAACGAACAGGAGCGCTCGAGGGGAACGCTCAGGCGCTCACACCAGTGCCAGAGGCAGTGCCTCTGCCACTAATTGGCGCCTAGGCGCCCAAGAATTGGCGCCTAGGCGCTCAACCCAGTTTTTTCCCAAATTTTTTTTTTACTTTTTTACTTTTTTTTTTTGAAATTAAACACCTAAAATACTACAAAATTAAAAGATAGTAATTAACAAAATGAAAAGAATGGGTTGTCTCCCATTTAGCCCTAGGTTATAGTCCTAGGTGGACTCTCCTTCCGATGGTGTTAGGAAGGAAATTCCTTTCCATTGATTAACTTACCACAAGTGCAAGGAAGAAACCTTGCACAAAACCTCTGGAGTAAATCCTCCCATGAGGCAATGTCCTCTTGCTCATCAAACCAAGCTCTAGCCTCCCTTGTCAAAGAATGAGGGAAGAGTTTAATCTTCACTTCATCACTTGAAACGCCCTCAATCTTAGCAAGGGTGCTAGCTTGGGTAAACTTCACCATATGAGCATGTAAGTTCTCATACTTGGACCCCCCATACTTGTTACCATTAACAAGCTTGATGAGAGCCGGATGGAACTCATCAATTTGGGCATTAACCTTGGGGATCTCTTCTGAAACCTTTGACCTGCTTCTAATCACATCACAGACAAAGTCATTGTCATGGTTAGTCTCAATCATAGGATTAAAAACAGAAAACCGTACCTTTTCCTTACCAACACGGAGAATGAGGTGCCTTGTCAACATCAATCTTAGCTCTACCAGTAGCTAAGAAAGGTCGACCAAGAATGAGAGGAATCTTCTCATCCTCCTCCATATCAAGCACAACAAAGTCCACGGGGAACACATACTTGTCCACCCGCACCATTACATCCTCCACAATCCCATATGGAGTCTTGAGGGATCAATCCGCCATTTGCAAGGAAAGCATGGTTGGAGTAACCTCTCCTAGGTTAAGCCTCTCAAACATGGTGAGCGGCATCAAATTGATGCTCGCTCCAAGATCACACAAGGCTTCCACATCCGCCATGCCTTCAATTTCCACCGAAATAGTGAAACTTCCGGGGTCCCTTCTTTTCTTAGGCATCTTCCGCTGCAAAATGACACTACATTCCTCCGTCATCAACACCGTCTCATCTACTCCCTTCAATCTTCTTCTCTTATGCAAAATGTCCTTCATAAACTAAGCATATATAGGCATTTGTTCCAAAGCATCGGCAAACGGAATACTAATGTGGAGCTTTTTGAAAACATCAACAAATTTTGAAAACTTTTTATCTAAGCTCTTCTTAGCCAATGCTTTAGGGAACAGAACCTTGCTAGTTTCAGGAGTAAGATCAACTTCCTCTCTCACCTTAATAGGTACAACTACTTCTCCTCCCACTATCTCCTCTCTCTTTTCTCCCTCTGTTTTTTTCTTCAATTCATTCATCACTCTCCCACTTCTAGTGGCTACAGCAGAGGCATTCTCTTGCTTAGGATTAGGGATAGTGTCGGAAGGAAATTTACCTTGAGGTCTCTCGGCTATTTGCTTGGCCAGCTGGCCAAATTGATTCTCAAGATTCTTGATAGCCGCCTCTTGATTCTTGTAATTGTTCTCCGTCCGGTTGATGAAAGTTTCCACCAACTCTTCTAAGCTCTTCTTGGAACCACTACCTTCACCTTCTCCTCGCTCTTGAGGTTGTCTTGAGCTTTGGCCTTGAAATCCTTGGCTAGGAAATTGTCTTTGAAAACCACTTCCTTGCCCATTATTACCTTGCCTCCAAGAAAAATTAGGGTGATTCCTCCATCCTGAATTGTACGTATTTGAAAATGGGTCATTCCGAGCTTGACCCATGGCCTTCACTTCCTCCTCCGGTCTAGTCTCTGTGCATTCTTCACTGTCATGTGGCCCTCCACAAGTCACACACTCCACGTTGGCAACTCGACTACCAATCTTGGTAGTCTTCATTTGATTTTAAATCTCATTCATTTGCTTGGAGAGTTGCTTGTTGGAGGCCATAAGTTGATCATAAGCTTCAACCTCAAGGACTCCTCTTCGGGCTTGGCGATCATTACTAGAGTTCATGGCTCTTATAGCCATCTTTTCAATCAATTCATACCCCACTTGTGGAAGTAAGGCATCGAACTCTCCACTTGAAGCCGCATCCAAACCAAACCTTGAAGAATATTGGAGACCATCATAGAAATTTGCTACTTGCTCAGCTTGAGTAAGGTTATGTTGATGACACCTCCTCAAGAGCTTCTTGAACCTCTCCCAAGCTTCATAGAGATTCTCATCGGTGGATTGAGTAAAAGTCATGATGTCATTCTTGAGCTTCCTCAAGAGGGCTCTTGGAACAAACCTTGTGGTGAACTTCTCAGCCAAGTCTTCCCAAGATGTAATGCTACCTTGGGGCTGTGAATTCAACCACTCTTCAGCAGTATCCCTCAATGAAAAAGGGAACAAACTCAAACGGATTGTGTCCGCTGAAACATTCTGAACTCTGTAGGTGTTGCAATTGCGGATAAACCGCTCCATGTGTGCATGAGGATCTTCAAGAGCACCTCCACCATACTGATTTTGGCTCACCAAGTTGATGAATGCCGGCCTCAGCTCAAAGTTTCCCGTGCCATCGGGGGAAACTATGCTGCCATGATAATTGTAGCTCATGGCAGCCGAGGTGAGGTCTCTGAGAGAACGATTGGCATTCTCCAATTCTTGCTCTTGAAGTCTTTGAGCAAGAGCCTCATTCACTCTTTCTTCAATGTGGGCTTGCATCTCCTCTTCCGTCATTTGAGCAGCCATGGCTTCAAGCCTTTGTTGGGCTCGACGACGGCGAAGAGTACGTTCAGGCTCCGGATCAAACAGCAATGGATCCGTGCCAAGCCTACTGTGCATAAACTGAAATTGCAAAAACAGAGAAAAGGTTAGTAACACCTATTCAATGCAATGCTTAGTAAAACAAACAAACAAACTCTTTAACTTAAACCGAAAACCACAAACAATCCCCGGCAACGGCGCCAAAAACTTGTTGGTCAATTCGCAAGTGCACGAATACCTCCGGGTTTTAAATTATCGAACCACAGGGATTGTGAGTGAGAATTATTGATTTAAGCCTAGAGTTTGCAAGTTCTTAAAACAGTACAATTCAGAAATTGGTTTTGGGTGATTGTGACAAAAGTTTTGCAAGAGAGCAATGTTGATAATGATGTAAATAACAAATGATGGGAAATTGCCTTGGGTGTTTGATCATCTAATCCATTTTAGTCCACCTATCCTATGCATGTGAATCCTTGATTCCACTCTTGTTGTTATAGCCTATGTACTTACTAGTTGATTCCTCATAAAAGTAATTCTCTCAAATTGAAAGTTAAGCCCAATTCCTTGCGTACTTAATCATTCATAAGAGGTATGATAGCATAATTATTCAGGCCAACAAAACCCTACCCTCACTCTATTCCTAGAAGCAAGTATAGAAGGATCTATTCCAATTCATGTCCCTAAATCATAACAAATTTCCATTCTATTATAATCTAGCCTATAGCAAAGGTGCACCAAAGCTAAACATGCAGTAAGGAATTGAAATACAAGATTGAATCAAGACTCATGCATAAAGATAGGATTTAACAAACTAAAACTTCATAGAATCTCTTAACCCAAAGCAAAAAGAGAACTAGCCACTCATGGCTAGTGAATTCATAAAGGAAATGTAAAGAAAACCTGAGAAGAAATACATGTTGGAAATCTCCCTTGGTCCCAAAGCTCTCCTCAGCTCTCAAAACTTGATCAAAAATGAGTGAAATGACAAAATGTATCAAAGAAATTGGCCTAAGCCTTATTTATAGGCAAAATGAACGAAACCGGGCGCTCAGGCGCCAATTCAGAGCGCCTGAGCGCCAAATGCATGTTGAAAAACATGCTCTCTGATCCTATTGGCGCCTAGGCGCCCATTCCCAGCGCCTAGGCGCTCTAGCTCGCCAGAACATGACTTTTTGGCTTCTGAAACTCCTCTTTTCAATTCTCTTTATGTTCTTCATCAATTCCATGCTTCTTGGTCTTCCTTCTCCTTCAGTTTCTGCACTCCAAACCTAACCAACAAGACAAGGAAGATTCTAGAAGCTCCAAGAGCTCATTAGCACAAGAAGTCCCTCATAAAACACAACAAAACCATGCAAGTCCTAAACTTTACTTAAAATGCAAGAAAACTACCTATAAAACTACCAAATTACCAAAACGAAATAAAAACTAAAGAAAAGAATAAAAATGCATGAGAATGCATGAAACACTACATGAGACTCAACAAAAAGACTCAAAACAAGCAAAGAAATGACCCTAAAAACACTACTAAAATAGGGTCATCAACTCCCTCTTGAGAAACGACATGCCTCAAGTATTCTACTAAAAGTTGAGCGAAAGAAAACTTCTTTTGGTTTGCTACCAGTTGATGTTTCCTTAAAGTCTCCAAAACCTTGGCTAAATGACTCAAATGCGATTCCCAGTCCACATTGTAAACCGGAATATCATAAAACAAAACGAGTACATAGTGGCGGAGCATGCTTCGGAAGACTTCATTCATTAATGTCTGAAAGGTTGAAGGAGCATTCATCAGAGCATTCATCAGCCCAAAAGGCATTACCAGATACTCGTAGTGGCCTTCATGTGTGCGGAAAGCCATCTTATGAACGTCTTCCTCTTTCACCAAGACTTGATGATACCTGGAACTCAAATCCAACTAAGAGAAATAACGAACCCCGTGTAATTCATCCAGCAATTCCTCAATTACAGGTATCGGAAATTTATCAGGAACGATTTCTTTATTCAACTCCCGATAATCGACGCACATTCTCCACGATCCATCTTTCTTTTTGACAAGGATCACAGGGCTGGAGAAAGCACTCTGGTTGTGCCTAATTATCCCGGATTTCAGCATTTCTCTGACTTGCTTCTCAATCTCATTTTTATGATGATGAGAGTAACGATAGGGCCTCACGTTTACCGGGCCTTGCCCTGCTGCTAAGGTGATCTGATGATCCCTCTGTCGTTTCGGTGGTAACCCAGCTGGTGCTGCAAACACATCTTGATATCGACTGAGGAGTGCTGCTAATTGGTTTTCTTGCTCATTAGTCAACCTTGATGGTTCTTCTAGCTTGGACTTGGTGGCTTTCGGACTTAACAAGGTAGCGAAAGAGCACTCAGCTTGACCCCAATGATCTTGTCCCAACACACTTTGCAACGCACCTTGGTGATTATGTGTATAATCCCTTCCTTGTAGCGAAACCCACTTTCCATTTTCTTGGAACTTCATTGTTTGTTTTCCCTAGTGTACTTTCATTTCACCAAGAGAAGCAAGCCACGCTATCCCCAACACTAGGTCAAGCTCTCCCAGATCGAACAAATATGTGTCCAATGCAGTAGTGTAATCGTCAATCCTCACCTCTAAACCCTTGCAAATACCAGTTGCAATAGCCTTGTGACCATCTCCCATACGTATCCGCAACTCTGGCGTGGGTTGAATCTCCCACCCCATCGCCTCTACCACTCGCCTGGATACAAAATCGTGGGTTGCCCCACTATCCACTAAGATTACAACTGGAACTCCATAGATTGAACCAAGAAGTTTCATAGTGTGGGTTTAAATTGGCTCTGTACCCATCACCATGATGCTGCAAGCCCCATCGTCCTGTGATTCCTCAGTTTCGATCTCTGCTTCTAGCTCTTCCCCGCCTTCTTCCGATTCATCGATCACCATGATTTTGAGTTGCCTGTCAGGGCACTGGTGTACAGGGTGGTACTTCCCTCCACACTTAAAGCACTACCCTTTTTGCCTACGGTCTAGCAGCTCCTGGTAAGGAAGATGACGAACACCGCGATCGCGAGGTGGAGTTCTAGGGTTGGTCATCTTGTCATCGCGCTTCTCCCCTTTCTCATCGCGATTTTTAATCATAACCCAGCCTTGATTCGACTGTTCTTTAAATCACTTATGGATAATCTTCTAACTGTTCTTTAAATATTTTTTTTCTCATACAGAATGCAAATCAGGGCAACAGTGAACATCTCAGTTACTCCAACAATCTCAACTTCAATTTAAACATGATAAATTGTACAACCAGAAATCATTCCTCATTTTGGCAAGGAATTACAAACTTTAAACAGCCATCATAGAGCTCCAGCACGCTTAAATTCCCATGAAATTAGAAATTTAAAACAAGTTAAATCAAGAGGATCATAACTCAGATTAGAACTTTTAGGCAATGAATTGAATGTAAAATGAATGCCAGTTAAGAACTTCATAAAACAAAATGCCAGCATGCTTATGAACAAAGAAAGTAAGAGGCAAAATTAAAAGATCAAAGTAGCAGAATGGAAATTATACTTCTCTGATTCATGATGACAGAGTCGACTAACTCAATTGCAACGATCGATGAAGCAACGTTCTGCTGAAGTGTTTCATCAAACAGTTGGTGTCCTAGTTCATCCATTCCTTCTCCTTGAATTGGCGTGTTTCTCCTTGCTCTGACTCTGATACGAACCTATGTAACAGTGTATGGAAATAGCAAGAATTAAGAGGGAATGAGTAATTCAAGAAAATCAGCAAAGTTTCTTCGCTTCTTTCTTCTATCTTCAACCCTTATATACTCCAAGGCATTTGGTGTAGCCGTTGCTAGGGTTTTGACCGTTGGAGTGGTAATCTTGTAATATCAGACTGCTAGGCTGAACGTGGTAGGTGGCGGACAGGCTATGAGAGTACGATGTGTACTATGACAGCGACCTGTCCTTTCACCAGCTGACTTATGATCTGGAGTGCTTCAGATGGACATTGGTGAAGCTTCTGATCAGAGTCAGACGGAAGCTTGGATCCTCTGACCTTGCAACTTCTGCTTCTAGGCATGTTCCTCAGAACTTTTGAATGCTAGAGCTAGAATAACTTGGGTCTTCAGAGCCAACTTCTTGTAGGTCTTCAGAACTTGAGTCTTCTACTTCAGGACTGTTCCTTCTGGAACATCTGGTCTTCAGAACTTCTGACTTCGGTTCTTCAGTACCTCTTGAGAGCTTCTATCTGCAGAACTTCTGAAGGATTTGCCACTGTTCTGAACGAACATGGTGAACTTTAGAACTCTCTTTTGGTTACTCTTGGGTCTTCATCTTCTGATGGAATCGGCTTTGGTCAGAATCAGAACCTGTTTGTCACAATTATAAAGGACAAACGTTAGAGTACCATAATTGTTCATCCTCAAAAACCTTAATTGTAATCATCAAAATATAGAGATGCAACCACTGATCAAATCTTGATCTTACAATCTCCTCCTTTTTGATGATGACAAAACAAGTATTTTGATGAACAATTCTTAGTCAATAAACTGAATACTCAAGAGAGAAGAGATCAGAGTTAAAACTTATCCTTGTGTAACAGTTTATGTTGCTCCTTCTAAATCTAGGATTGCACCTGATTCTAAGCTGGGGTCTCCCACTGACTCCCCCTGAATCTATGACTTGATGAGATGATGAAGAGTCTAGATTCGGAGTCTTGTGAGGTGATCAGAAGATACGCATAGAAGAATGTATACCCATCAGAAATTGATGGTTCCGAACTTGCGTAGATCACATGGAAACATAGAGTATTGTCCAGATGTATTGGGATAAGGCGTCAGAGGCAAAATGTATTCCTTTTTTAGGACGCATGGCAATATCTATGTGCTATAAGTATTTGATACTTATTCTCCTCAACTGGTTTTTTTTATTTTAAAAAAAATAAAAGGTTTATCAAAAACCATTTTATGTACTCCCCCTTTTTGTCATAAGCAAAAAGAGTGAAAAACAAAAACACTAACAACAGAGAATTAACTCAGATAAAACGCATTAAATAAGTTGTAGCAGAAACACATAGAATAAAAGATAGTTAAACATAGAAAAAGTTCACAGACAGATAAGATGAATAAATATGCATGAAAGATAGATGAGAGGGGTTCAAGGATTTGATGAAGATGGGAGATTCTCGATCATATACTTCATCATGTTCTCCATTCTGCTTGAAGATTCCTGAATCTGCCGACTTTGTTCACTCTGAATGATGCCTTGATGCTCAACCATCTGAAACAGCCTTTGCTGATCATCTTTTATCCTATCAATTCTAGCAGCCAGGAGAGCAACTTCCGGATGTGGAGCTGGTTCTAGAGCTTGAACAGGAATATGAACATCTGCAGGTGCTTGAACTTCTGCCTCAGCTTGAGTAGGTACTTCCATCTGAACTTCATCAACCTCTGCAGCCTCATGAATGATGATCTCTTCAGTACTGTCCTCTGCAACCTCTGTTGGAATCATCTCAGCATCTTCTGAGGTACGTTCAGAGACAACATATGTTCTTGCAGCCATTGCTCTTCTCATGCGTTCACAAACCCTGTGTAACACCCTCTGCCTCTGCTCATAAGCTCTCTCAGAGGCATCATGAACTCTCAGACGCTTCTCTCTGCTAAGCTGCTTCTCAAGCTCATAAGCCCTACTTTCTGACCATCTTTCGAAGGCAGACCACATACCATAAACCAAAGATGCATCAAATTGATTATCAGTTACCTGATATAGCCATTGCAGTCTTCTGGTTGCTTCATCAGAGAACTCCTGAATGAGTTGAGTAAGACTTTGTGGTCTGAAGGAGGGTGCCAAATCCATGATTGGCTGAGGAGTGTTGGTTGCGTTAGAGCTTGATGCATTAGAACTCTCAGTTCTAATTTGTCCTGAAGGTGCTGATTCATCCACATGAGCCTTCTCTTTTCCCGAATGATCTGATTCATCCATATGCTCAATCTCAGGAATGGTCTCTTGTCTTTGCCTGGATGTAGCTGTCTTCTCAGGCGAGGTGAAGCTCAGATCTCTTGAGTTCACCGTGGAGTAGTGAGATAAGGACACATAAGAAGACTCAACAACAGCATCTGGGAACAGGTCTTCAAAATAGGAGGCTACTTGCTGGATAGGTTGCACATTGAAAGGAGGTTCTAGAATCTGAACATCCTCATCTCCTTCGTCTTCCACAGCAGGAATCTCACCAGATTCAGTTACCAGAAGGGTTCTTGAGGTGGATGGAGGCTTGGGTGTGAATTGTTGAACCAAGTCCCTTAAGGTGGCCTCACTCTGAGCGATACCCTTAATGAATGAATTAAAGAGAGGTACACGCTCAGTTGTGGTGGATGTGGAAGAGGTTTGGATTGGGATGGATGGAATGGAAGTGGTAGTAGTTTGGATGTTTGAGTGGGGATCTTGTGTTTCAGCTTGAGATATGGTTTGTGTGTGAGGTTCTGTTTGAGGTGGAACTGTTTGGATTGAGGTTGTCATGGAGATAGATATAGGCACAAGTTGTTCAGGAATAACTACCAAAGCAGAATCTAAATTAATGCTTTCAGTAATTTCCTTACTTGAATCTCTGAGGGTGGTAGATCTGGTGAATCTAGCAGTCCTTGCAGGATCTGAAGCTATCTTTGATCTCCTTTCCCTTTGTACCTCTAGAACACTCTCAGATGCTTGCTTTGGTTTTGGCTCCTTCTTCTGAAGTGGACCCTTCAGAGGCAGTTTCTTCCTCTTGGCTATGGGCGCTTCATCAGAATCGGTGGATTCTTCAGCTTCTGAAGATTCCCTTATAACTTGGAGCACATGCCCAATATTCTCACTATCATCCTGCTCAACTTCCTCCTCAACTTGAATTACCTGAACTCTTTGCCTCTTGATCAGGGGAATATCATCATCTTCAGTTTCCTCACCAGAATATTCTTCCATGACAGCTTTCCTCTTGACATTCCTTCTGAGTGAACCTTCTTCAGAGTTAGAGTGAACAGCTCATCCTCTGTTGGTGTCATCTTCTTCTTCTTGAGTTCCAATGGAGGAAGCCATAGAGCTCTCAGAGCTATCAGACTGAGATTTCTGAGGTGACTGCACTGGAGTTCCTTCAGGAGAGGGTTCTGGAATTGGTTCCCTGATGACCACAAATTTTGATGCAGCTTTCATCTTCTTGGTTTCCTCTATCAGAATCCCTTTGCCCTTGGGATCTGAAGGCTTGCTGCTTGTTGTTCTCTTAGACTTCCTTGTTGGTACCTCAGGAGGACTATCAGGAAGTCCTTTGATAAATTCCTCGAGAGTGATTGGATCTCCTTCACTTCTGAGCATTCTCACATATTCCAGAATACTGGCTGGATTATCCTTCTTAGACCAGAGAGGATAGTCATCAACAAGGTGGTTCATCTGACGAACCTCTTCAGATGATTCTTCTTCAGGTTCAACTTGAACTTTGTCAATGATCTGCATTTTCTTCAACTTAGTCCCATTGAGAGCATCTCCAATGGACATAGCCAGATCATCATGAAGTCCTAGGTCAGATAGAGTCTTGACCAGTTTGTTCTGAGTGAAAATATCTGAGAATAGCCTGCCATAAGGAATGTAGGAGATAGACCTCTTGGTCTCAATAGCAGTAGTCCTTGACTTCTCAACACATTCTTTCAGATAGTTGAATAGCAGAAATGGAAGACATACATGCTCACCCTTAGAGATGTAGTACATGATTACCTTTTGAGTTGCATTGAGGTAATCAGTTGCTCCTGTTCTGGGGTGAATGCAGTATATGAAAATCTTCTGCCAGATCTTCATTGTTGGCTTCAATTCCTTTATGGCATACTTTATCTTCTCCAAAGACCAGTTATCATAAATAGCCTTATTAACTAAGTTCCTCATGCCAGGAACATTAGCATCCACATTCTTGATTCTCTTGCCCTGTTGGAACTCCATTCCCAGCAGTTTTGCAATGGATTCCTCTGAGATAACAATCTTTCTATCCAAAACATGAGAAACGACATAGTAGTCATTGCATACAGCATTCTTCCAGAATTCCACAACTAATTTGTAGTAGATAGGGCCACAGAGCCGATTGAAATAGCCAGACCACCCTTGCAAATCGACTTGGTCCCTGATGTCAAACCCATGTTCAGCCAGGTTGTCGAAGTCCACTCTTGCTTCGTTGCACACAACTAGTTCTTCAATCTTCTTGACGCAGTTGACCGCATTGGCCGCATTCAGGATTTTCTGAGCTTCTTCGAATCTTTGCCTCTCTTGCTCTTCGATAGTCATTTTGGAAGAAGCAGTAAAATTCGCCTTTGATTTCCTTGATTTGCCCATGATTCTCAGGAGTGGGAGGTTTAGGGTTCAGAGAGAGAGAGAGGAAATATTGGAGGGAGACAAGTGAATGAATGCAATGCACACAATAGGTTTGAAAACAATTAAGTATGTGTGTGTGAATTAGAACTGTGTGAGATCGTGCGTAGTGGGTTTAATGGTAACGGTTGAAATATTAAAAAGCATAACGCACAAAGCAAGATCAACGGTTAAAAATACTTAGTCTGAAAATAGCACAGTGGAGGAGAGTAGGTATCATCATTATAGCAGGTACACCACGCGACACAAGGAACTATGTCACAAAAGAAGTGACACGTGTATTGTTGTCTGCCACAGAAGTTTAACCGGTTGGTTAAGTACTTTCTGATCGAGTACCTTCTGAATAGGTAACATCTGATGACTTCAGAAGCACCATGGTCAGAGGTTCTGAAAATTCCTTACTCTGGACAAAAGTCCATGTTCATATTTTCAAGAATAAATAAAAAACGGTCTTCTGCCAAGGGCTTAGTGAAGATATCTGCCCATTGATGGTCAGTATCAACATACTCTAATGATAGAGTGCCCTTCTGAACATGATCTCGAATATAATGATACTTTACCTCTATGTGCTTTGCTCTTGAGTGTAGAATGAGATTTTTGCTGAGGGAGATGGCAGCTGTGTTGTCACAGAAGATTGGAATCTTCTTCAGAAACAAACCATAGTCCTCCAGATGATTCTTCATCCATATGGTTTGTGTGCAGCAAGTGGCAGCTGAGACATATTCTGCTTCTGCAGTTGATAAAGCAATTGTGTTCTGTTTCTTGCTTGACCAAGTGACAAGATTTGCTCCAAGGAAATGGCAACTTCCTGAGGTGCTTTTCCTTTCCACTCTGTCTCCAGCAAAGTCAGCATCACAAAAACCTGAAAGTGTATACTCTGATGTTTTTCTATACATCAAGCCAAGGTTAGTGGTTCCCTTCAGATATTTGAGGATCCTCTTAACAGCTGTTAAGTGAGTCTATCTAGGATCTGATTGAAATCTAGCACAGAGATGCACACTAAACAATATATCAGGTCTGGAAGCTGTTAAATAAAGAAGAGAGTCTATCATACCACGATAGAGCTTCTGACAAACCTTAGAGGAAACTTCCTCTTTCTCAAGAATGCATGTTGGATGCATTGGAGTCTTTGAGATGTTGCAGTCACTCATGTTGAACTTCTTTAGAAGTTCCAAGGTGTACTTCTTCTGATTGATATAAGTGACTACTGGTCGTTGATCAATTTGAATTCCCAGAAAGTACTTGAGCTCTCCCATCATGCTCATCTCAAATTCAGCCTGCATCATCTTAGAGAATTCCTTGCAAAGAGAGGGATTAGCAGAACCAAATATAATGTCATCAACATAAATCTAAACTATAAGAATATCATCCTTATAGGTTCTGCAGAAAAGAGTGTTGTCACCTTTACACCTTACAAACTCATTCTTCAGAAGAAAGGAGCTAAGCCTTTCATACCAAGCTCTGGGAGCTTGTTTCAGTCCATAGAGCGACTTCTTGAGCTTGTAGACATGCTCTGGATGCTTGTCATCTTCAAAGCCAGGAGGTTGCTTGACATACACTTCCTCTGAAATGTAGCCATTGAGGAAGGCACTCTTGACATCCATCTGATGAAGAATTATGTTGTGATTCACTGAGAATGAGATCAGTAGCCTTATAGCTTCAAGCCTTGCCACAGGAGCAAAGGTCTCAGTGTAATCAATTCCCTCTTGTTGACTGTAGCCTTGAGCTACCAGTCTTGCCTTGTTTCTCGTGACTTCTCCTTTTTCATTCAGCTTGTTTCTGAATACTCACTTGGTTCCTGTGACATGGAAACCTTTGGGTTTGGGCATTAAAGACCAGACATCATTCTTGGTGAACTGATCTAGCTCTTCTCGCATTGCCAGAATCTAGCCTTTATCTTCAAGAGCTTCATCAACTGATTTGGGCTCAATGAGAGATACAAGTCCCTTCAGACTCAGAAGAGTCTCTTCTGAAGGTTTGAGCTTGGACCTAGTTCTGACAGGAGAATCTTTGTTGCCAAGAATCAGTTCTTCTGGATGAGAGGCAACTATTCTCTTCTTCTTCTGAAGTTGATCAGAAGTTGTTGGAGCATCTTCTGATGCTTCTGCCTCTGGAGCAGCATCCTCTGAACTGTCCTTTGGTTGATTTGCTTCCGAAGGATCAATGCTGAGATCTGCAAATCTTTCAAACAGCTTTGACTTTTTTGAGCCAAGCTTGTCATCAAATCTAATTTGGATAGATTCCTCAACAGTTTGAGGGACAATATTATAAATTCTAAAACCTTTAGATCTTTAAGAATAACCAAGAAAATAGCATTTTAAAGCTTTAGAATCGAATTTACCCAATTGCTCCTTAGTGTTGAGCATGTAGCAAGTACTCCCAAAGGGATGGAAGTAAGAGATATCAGGTTGTCTTCCTTTGCACAGCTCATAAGGAGTCTTCTCCAGAATTGGTCTGATGGAGATTCTGTTCTGGATATAGCATGCAGTGTTGACTGCTTCTGCCCAGAAGTGTTTGGCCATACTTGATTCTTGCATCATGGTGCAAGCCATCTCCTGAAGAGTTATGTTCTTTCTTTCAACAACTCCATTTTGTTGAGCAGTACGAGGACAGGAGAAGTTGTGAGAGATCCCTTGAGAGTTGAACAATTCTTCAAAAGTTTTGTTCTCAAATTCTCCACCATGATCACTTCTGACAGTAATCACTGAAGTTTGGAACTCCTTCTGAACTTGGGTAATGAAGTTGCTGAACATAGTGTGTGTTTCATCCTTGTGCCTTAAGAACTTTACCCATGTCCACTTGCGGTAGTCATCCACAATGACTAACCCATACTTCTTTCCTCCAATGGATTCAGTTTTCATTGGTCCAAAGAGATCAATGTGAAGTAGCTCAAGGGGTCTTGTAGTAGATACCACATTCTTTGCTTTGAAATGCTTCTTGGTGAATTTTCCCTTCTGACAAGCTTCTCACAGAGCCTCTGATGAGAACTTCAGACGAGGCAATCCTCTAACGAGGTTTAGCTTGCTTAGTTGGGAGATCTTCCTGAGACTTGCATGCCCTAGGCGTCTGTGCCAAACCCATTGCTCATCATTAACGGGCATGAGACACTTGACCCTCTGAGATAGCAGTTCAGAAGATTTGATTTTGTAGATGTCATTTCTTCTCTTCCCAGAAAACAGAACAGATCCATCTGTTTGACTGACAGCTTTACAGCAGGTTTGATTGAAAATCACATCATAACCTTTGTCAGCTATTTGGCTTATGGAGAGCAAGTTATGCAATAATCCTTCCACCAGAAGTACATCATTAATAACTGGAGTTTTTCCATCTCCTATGGAACCTTTTCCAATGATCTTTCCCTTCTGGTTTCCTCCAAAGCCAACGTCTCCTCCTGACTTATGTGGCGTCAGTTTTTGGAATATAGACCTTATGCCCGTCATGTGTCGCGAGCATCCACTGTCTAGGTACCATGATAGGTGTCTTAACTGAGCTGCATAAGATATCTGCAACAGGAATAATTTTTGTCTTAGGTACCCATATCTTGGGTCCTTTCTTGTTAGTTTTCCCAGAAGTTCTCGGAACTTTGGGTGCAACAGGAGGATAATACAAGGGAACTTGATTATAATATTTATACATGTCAAGTTTAAACTTTCCCTTTGGTTTTACCACCTTGCGTGTAACCTTTTCTGGAATGACAGTACCAGCGGGAACAAAAGCTCATGCAAAGGTTTGCGTTTGGGCTCAGATGGCTCACCTCTCATAGGTTGGGAGTAGCCAAGGCCACTGTTCCCATTTATGCTTATGCCATAGATCATTGAAGCCATAATACTTATGTCTATGCCTTTGGCTAGGAACCTTTGAAACGTTTTCTCATATAGAGTTTCATGCTTAATATCGGATGATGCAAGTTGATCTTCTAGCATGACATTTTTAGCACGAAGAACATAGTTGTCATTTTTAAGAGAATAGTTCTCTTCAATGAGTCCAGAGACTAACTTCTCATGAACTTCTGATGTACTAGTTTTAACAGCATATTTTCTTTTAAGCTCTTTATGTTTATTTAAAAGCACATCATGTTTCTCCATTATTTCAGATAATGCAGTTCTTAGCTCAGATGAAGAAAATTTAGAGAATACCTTATCGTCATTCTCAGAGTCTGAGTCATCTTCTAAAGCTATCATATCATCCTGTGCTTCAGCATCTCTGCTAGTGGTAGCCATCAGAGCTTCCAATGCTTCATCTTCTTCTGACTCAGCTTCATCAGAGTCAGTCGCATCAAAGGTCACAAGAGCTTTCTTCTTGAAGAATTTTCTTGGTCTCTTGTCCTTCTTCAGCTTGGGACAGTCACTCTTGTAGTGCCAAGGTTCCTTGCACTCAAAGCAGGTGACTTCCTTCCCAGAGGACTTCTTCTGACCAGATGAAGATTCAAATCTTCCTTTACTTTTCCTCGGTCCTTTGCCCTTGCTTTGTCTGTTCTTCCAGAGCTTGATCAATCTCTTTGTAAAAAGAGACAGCTCTTCATCACCAGAAGCATCTGATGATTCTTCAGAGGAATCTTCCTCTTCTGCCTGATAGGCTTTCGCCTTGTCAGGTTTTGACTTGAGAGCAATAGATTTGTCTTTCCTTTGAGGCTTGTGCTCTTTGAGCTCAATCTCATGGCTTCTGAGATGACTCACAAGCTCTTCTAGCTTCAAGGAGTCCAGATTCCCGGAAAGCTTCAGTGCAGTGACAAAAGCCATCCACTCCTTAGGCAAGCTTCTGATGATCTTTTTGACATGATCACCAGTAGAGTAACTCTTGTTTAGCACTCTGATTCCAACAATCAGAGTTTGAAACCTTGAGTACATCTCCTCAATGGTTTCACCAGATTCCATCTTAAACTGCTCATATTGTTTTATGAGAGCAAGAGCCTTAGTCTCCTTGACTTCTTCATTTCCTTCTTGCGTCATGACCAAGGAGTCAAAGATGGATTTTGTTGTTTCTCTGTCAGAGATCTTCTCATATTCAATATATGATATTAAACTAAATAGCATGGACTTCGCCTTGTGATGATCCTTGAAACGCTTCTTCTGAGCGTCAGTCATTTCACTACGGGGGATCTTCACTCCTGCAGCATCTACTGGATCAGTATAGCCTTCCATGACCATATCCCAGAGATCTGGGTCAGTGCCAAGGAAATAACTTTCGATTCTATCTTTCTAGTACTCAAAGTTTTCACCATCAAAGACTGGTGCTCTGAGATTGTTGTTGTTGTTGTTGTTGTCAGCGGAAGTATTGGCTTGGGCCATCATTGTTTTTCACACTAGGTTCTGGATCACTGATCACTGTTAAGTGTATAAATCAAAACCGGAGCTCTAATACCAATTGAAGGTGCGAAAAACACTAGAAAGGGGGGGGGGGGTTGAATAGAGTTTTTCAACAAAAGTTTTCCCCTTTTTAAGTTTTGACAAACTTAAAGATAAGAACTAGGTGCTAATTAAAGAATATGAAGTAGAGCACACAAGTATTTTATCCTGGTTCACTTGAGATAAAAGCTCAAGTTAATCCAGTCCACCCGTGAAGGTGATTTCTTCCTTCTTCTGATGAAGGCAATCCACTAAAATCAATGAATGTTACAACTGCACTTGCAACCTGCAAAGTGACTAACAGTACACTGATTTTCTCACTAGTATACTCTCAAGAAGCTGATCAACCGATCCTCTCAAGACTAGCTAAACAATGAACCAAACTTGATTCAGTCCTCTCAAGATCCGACCAAACTTGGTCTCTTAAGGAACTTTACAAAGTGTTTGTAAAAGGTTTTGGGTGTACAAGAAATGCTTCTAAAAAGCTAATGGTAAACTCAGATGTTCAAGAACAATGAAGAAATATTGCTAAGAGATCGGTTAGAATGAATTCAAGAAAATCAGCAAAGTTTCTTCGCTTCTTTCTTCTATCTTCAGCCCTTATATACTCCAAGGCATTTGGTGTAGCCGTTGCTAGGGTTTTGACCGTTGGAGTGGCAATCTTGTAATATCAGACTGCTAGGCTGAACGTGGTAGGTGGCGGACAGGCTATGAGAGTACGATGTGTACTATGACAGCGACCTGTCCTTTCACCAGCTGACTTATGATCTGGAGTGCTTCAGATGGACGTTGGTGAAGCTTCTGATCAGAGTCAGACGGAAGCATGGATCCTCTGACCTTGCAACTTCTGCTTCTGGGCATGTTCCTCAGAACTTTTGAATGCTAGAGCTAGAATAACTTGGGTCTTCAGAGCCAACTTATTGCAGGTCTTCAGAACTTGAGTCTTCTACTTCAGGACCGTTCCTTCTGGAACATCTGGTCTTCAGAACTTCTGACTTCGGTTCTTCAGTACCTCTTGAGAGCTTTTATCTTCAGAACTTCTGAAGGATTTGCCACTGTTCTGAACGAACATGGTGAGCTTTAGAACTCTCTTTTGGTTACTCTTGGGTCTTCATCTTCTGATGGAATCGGCTTGGGTCAGAATCAGAACCTGTTTGTCACAACTATAAAGGACAAACGTTAGAGTACCATAATTGTTCATCCTCAAAAACCTTAATTGTAATCATCAAAATATAGAGATGCAACCACTGATCAAATCTTGATCTTACAGGCAAATCCAATCGTAGGTGTATTTCTTCAAATACCCTGATTTCATCATAAACTTGGGAAGTGATTATAGCAATTGCCATCATTCATATTAATCATCAAGTACAGTTCAAAGAATGGAGCCAATGTGCTGCATCTCATGTTGTGACTGGAGCTCGCCAAGGTAATATAAGGAGGCTCCTCCTTACTCTGCTGTTCCTTTAAGCCCCTCCCCTCGTAGTTGCATCTCATCATAAACGGCATATGACACAAGTAACAATGGTAAGAAGATGCTATAGTATTTGAACATTTTAACAATAAGCAATCCTAATATGTAAATCTGGATAAATTTACAAAGCTTAACTATCTGGCATCAAATGGATAGCAAAGAACCCACTCCAACTCGTGCACGCATCTTGGCGGTTCATTTGAAGTTCCAAATTATTATATGTGTAAGGTCAGGCATATTTTTTCCGAGTCCAAGCAAGCATACAACCGTTAAAACACCACTTACGTCTTGAAAGAAATTAAATACCAATTGAAGTAACAAAACAATGTTATAATAGGCAATAGACGATGCAATGCAGTAATTATCAAGGACTGGATTGGATTTCTCATAGAACTCACGCCTGAGGTACTACACTACAACCTCAATTTGCTAAGTGAACCAGATTTAAATGTAGCTTAAACAGCATCAGGAGAAGTTACCCTAATGATAAAAAATTCACCTAAACATATCATATATACTTCCACATGTTAGTGCCAGAATCAAGGTAAATGCAGTAATGGGCATGAAGTCTTTTAGATTCAGATTTTGGGTTTTCGGAGTAGAAGTAAAAGCCTAAATAATTGATTTCAATGATAAAAATTAAACCGGACTTCAACAGCTCAATTTGCCAAGGTGAATAAGACTTAGTCTTGTGTAGTAATGACCATACTTTCTATAAAGCACACTGCAGTCTGGCTCGAAAAATAAAAAATCCTCCATTCTATTTCAGAATCATCTCATCAGCACTTAGTTAATTAAAGATAAATTGAGTGTCTTCTCATGCCTTTTGATTTGTAAAGCAAAAACAGAAGCTACAGCCTACAACTCAAAGTAGCAGAGCATTATGCAAGTCAGACAGAATTAAGCTAACATATCTAAATCACTTCTGGATAATCTTCTAACTGTTCTTTAAATATTTTTTTCTCATACAGAATGCAAATCAGGGCAACAGTGAACATCTCAGTTACTCCAACAATCTCAACTTCAATTTAAACATGATAAATTATACAACCAGAAGTCATTCCTCATTTTGGCAAGGAATTACAAACTTTAAACTGCCATCATAGAACTCCAGCACGCTTAAATTCCCATGAAATTAGAAATTTAAAACAAGTTAAATCAAGAGGATCATAACTCAGATTAGAACTTTTAGGCAATGAATTGAATGTAAAATGAATGCCAGTTAAGAACTTCATAAAACAAAATGCCAGCATGCTTATGAACAAAGAAAGTAAGAGGCAAAATTAAAAGATCAAAGTAGCAGAATGGAAATTTTACTGCCCTGATTCATGATGACAGAGTTGACTAACTCAATTGCAACGATCGATGAAGCAACGTTCTGCTGAAGTGTTTCATCAAACAGTTGGTGTCCTAGTTCATCCATTCCTTCTCCTTGAATTGGCGTGTTTCTCCTTGCTCTGACTCTGATACGAACCTATGTAACAGTGTATGGAAATAGCAAGAATTAAGAGGGAATGAGTAATTTGATTAACTGGAAAATGGATACAAGAGAATAGTAGCTTTTGCTACTCCAGAGCTGAGCTCCTATAGAGAAGGCAAGCTTTCTCTATTCTATTACAATTAGCTAATTCTCAGATACCCTCTAATGACTAACAGAAATACCCTTTATACACCCAATCCCCTGATTCCCGTAACAAACTCCCTAGAGCATCTTTCCCTCTTTCTGCCTGCTCACCTCCCTTCTAGGCTCTTCCTTTCCTTCCCCTTCTTTCATACACTTGCCACACTCTGGGCCTAGGATTAGGATTAATGCTTTCAGCCCATAATTGACTTTGGGGCCTATCAATGCCACCCTCTTCAAGCACAACCTTGTCCTCAAGGTTGAAAGTGGGAAATTGGTTCAATAGAATTTGTGCCTCTTCCCAAGTAGCTTCATCCACAGACTTTCCTTGCCACTGGATTAAGTACTGTTGTATGGTTTCTCCTTGCTGACTAATAGCCCGGGTAACTAAGACTTTCTCTGGTTCCACGGGCAGCACACATTCTCTATCTAAGCTACTAGGTAATTCTGGCTCAGCATGATAATTTCGTATGGCTATCTTAAGCAAGGAAATATGAAACATGGGATGGATTCGAGAGGTTGCTGGCAGGTCAAGTTTGTATGCCACAGCTCCAATGCGTTCCTTGACCTCAAAAGGGCCAAAGTAACGTGCTGCCAACTTGGGATTGATCCTCCTTGCGACTGATTGTTGTCGATGAGGACGTAGCTTAACAAAAACCCATTCACCTACTGCAATTTGTTTATCCTGTCTTCTTTTGTCAGCCTGGGACTTCATACGTCCCTGAGCATAAACCAAATGATCTTTGAGCTGGCGGAGAGCTTCATCTCTGTCTTGCAGTTCTTGTGCTACTGCCTCAACCTTGGTGTCCCCATTGGTGAAACGTAAAATAGTGGGAGTCTCCCGTCCATATACCACAGCAAACGGTGTGACTCCAGTAGAGGCATGGAAAGTAGTATTGTACCAATACTCAGCCCATGATAGCCATAGTATCCAAGAGCGGGGATGGTCTACTATGAAACATCTCAAATAAGTTTCAAGGCAACGGTTGACGACTTCTGTTTGTCCATCCGTCTCAGGATGGTAAGCAGTACTCATGGCTAATTGAGTGCCTTGTAATTTAAATAACTCTCTCCAGAAATTGCTCACAAAAACAGGATCGCGATCACTGACGATTGAACGAGGAATTCCGTGGAGACGAACTACTTCTTTTGCAAAGGCCTCCGCTACTGTGCGTGCGGTGTAGGGATGTTTGAGAGGAATGAAGTAAGCATACTTCGAAAGTCTATCAACAACTACGAACACAGTGTCTATGCCTTTGACCTTAGGCAATGGTTGGAGTAGTCCTCCTGGAGTAGCAGCAACATATTTCTGACGCTGACAGGTATCGCATTCTTGCACAAATTTCTGGACGGAATTTTTCATACCAATCCAATATACATTGGCTGCGATTCTGCGATAAGTCCGGTAGAAACCAGAATGGCCTCCTTGCGGAGTAGCATGAAATTCCAGTAGCAATTTCGGTATCAGAGAAGAAGAAGCAGAGATGACCAAACGTTCTTGATAATAAGAATACCTTGATCATACGAGAAACTAGGTTTACTGTTAGGATCGTTCTGCAGACTTGTAATTATGTTGGAAAGTTTCTGGTCTTGATGAACCTCTTGCACCAAAACCTGTCCTTCATCCCAGTGTGGATAAGATGTTAATTTATGCAATTCTCCTTCCTCAAAGACTCGGGACAATGCATCTGCACCTTTATTTGTGATGCCAGGATTATATACTATGTCAAACTGATATCCCAGAAGCTTGGCCGCCCAGTTTTGTTGGTCAACAGTTGTGATGCGTTGGTGCAACAATTGCCTGAGACTTCGCTGATCCGTAGAAACTGTGAAATGCCTTCCTAGAAGGTATGGTCGCCAGTGTTGAATGGCTAGAACAATTGCCATCAACTCTTTCTCATAAGCGGATTTAGCAAAGTTGCGTTCGCTGAGAGCTTTGCTGAAAAAGGCTACACGCCTCTTGTTCTGGAGTAAAATGGCTCCCACTCCTCGTCCCGAAGCATCACACTCAATCATGAATGGCCGAGTAAAATCTGGTAAGATGAGTACAGGAGGAGTGGTCATGCATTGTTTTAGGATTTCAAAAGCTTCTTGTGAGCATTCCAAGCAAAACCATCTTTCTTTGTGAGATCAGTGAGAGGACGAGCTATTTTGCCATAATCACGCACAAACTTGCGATAGTAATCAGTGATACCCAAAAATCCACGTACGCCCTTGGCACTTGTAGGCGTTGGCCAGTTAGTTATACTCTGTATCTTGGCAGGATCCATGGCTACTCCCTCTTGAGAAACGACATGTCCCAAGTATTCTACTGAAAGTTGAGCGAAAGAAAACTTCTTTTGGTTTGCTACCAGTTGATGTTTCCTTAAAGTCTCTAAAACCTTGGCTAAATTACTCAAATGCGATTCCCAGTCCACACTGTAAACCGGAATATCATAAAACAAAACGAGTACATAGTGGCGGAGCATGCTTCGGAAGACTTCATTCATTAATGTCTGAAAGGTTGAAGGAGCATTCATCAGCCCAAAAGGCATTACCAGATACTCGTAGTGGCCTTCATGCGTGCGGAAAGCCATCTTATGAACGTCTTCCTCTTTCACCAAGACTTGATGATACCTGGAACTCAAAAACCAACTAAGAGAAATAACGAACCCCGTGTAATTCATCCAGCAATTCCTCAATTACAGGTATCAGAAATTTATCAGGAACGGTTGCTTTATTCAACTCCCGATAATCGACGCACATTCTCCACGATCCATCTTTCTTTTTGACAAGGATCACAAGGCTGGAGAAAGCACTCTGGCTGTGCCTAATTATCCCGGATTTCAGCATTTCTCTGACTTGCTTCTCAATCTCATTTTTGTGATGATGAGAGTAAAGATAAGGCCTCACGTTTACCGGGCCGTGCCCTGCTGCTAAGGTGATCTGATGATCCCTCTGTCGTTTCGGTGGTAACCAAGCTGGTGCTGCAAACACATCTTGATATCGGCTGAGGAGTGCTGCTAATTGGTTTTCCTGCTCATCAGTCAACCTTGATGCTTCTTCTAGCTTGGACTTGGTGGCTTTCGGACTTAACAAGGTAGCCAAAGAACACTCAGCTTGACCCCAATGATCTCTTCCCAACACACTTTGCAACGCACCTTGGTGATTCTGTGTATAATCCATTCCTTGTAGCGAAACCCACTTTCCATTTTCTTGGAACTTCATTGTTTGTTTTCCCCAGTGTACTTTCATTTCACCAAGAGAAGCAAGCCACGCTATCCCCAACACTAGGTCAAGCTCTCCCAGATCGAACAAATATGTGTCCAATGCAGTAGTGTAATCGTCAATCCTCACCTCTAAACCCTTGCAAATACCAGTTGCAATAGCCTTGTGACCATCTCCCATACGTATCCGCATCTCTGGTGTGGGTTGAATCTCCCACCCCATCGCCTCTACCACTCGCCTGGACACAAAATTGTGGGTTGCCCCACTATCCACTAAGATTACAACTGGAACTCCATAGATTGAACCAAGAAGTTTCATAGTGTGGGTTTGAATTGGCTCTGTACCCATCACCATGATGTTGCAAGCCCCATCGTCCTGTGATTCCTCAGTTTCGATCTCTGCTTCTAGCTCTTCCCCGCCTTCTTCCGATTCATCGATCACCATGATTTTGAGTTGCCTGTCAGGGCACTGGTGTAGAGGGTGGTACTTCCCTCCACACTTAAAGCACTACCCCTTTTGCCTACGGTCTAGCAGCTCCTGGTAAGGAAGATGACGAACACCGCGATCGCGAGGTGGAGTTCTAGGGTTGGTCATCTTGTCATCGCGCCGCTCCCCTTTCTCATCGCGATTTTTAATCATAACCCAGCCTTGATTCGACTGACCCGGTGACCCGGAACCCGCGGGTGATTGGTGGGCCGGGCGATTGAAAGAACCCGGCCCAGAACCCGATCGCGTGAAACCCGCTTTTGACCCGGTCCAAGAGCGTCCTGGGCCGTGGAGCTCCGTTTCCATAGCTCGTGCCAGTGGAATCAATCGAGAACGAGGCAAACTTACCAAGGTTCTCAGGCTGCGTACTCTGGCTCGTATGTCTTGGCGAAGACCATGGATGAAATATCCAAAAAATTGCTCGTCTAGAAGGTTGGGTGTTTGTGACAACAAACGCTCGAATTCGAGCACATACTCGTCGACGGTGCCCTTTTGCTGCAAATCTTAAAACTGTTCGAAGACGTCTCCCCTGTTTGCAGAGCCATATCTCTCAAGCAACTCATTTGTGAGTTTCTCCCAGGTGAGACCTGGATCCGGATGCAAAAGAGAATTGAAATAGTGAATGGTTGAACCTTCCATACACAGGTGTGCGAGGTTAACCTTAACCTCTGGACTGGTTCCCATAATGCGAAAATAGACTTCTGCTCGTGCGATCCACCCAGCTGGGTCTTCGCCATGGAAGCTCTACTTTCTTTGAGCTCTTCCGGAACTCATCCAGCAACCCACTGTCCAGCTTAGTCCATCCGGAAGCACCAGAAGGACTCCCTTCCTCAGCCCCTGTTTTGATCGGAGTTTCGTTGTTACGAACACTCCCCGCATCGTCTTTCTCCTGTTGCCGCTTGGACATGTTCAGGGTCAGCAAATCAAGCAACTGAGCCTGATTCACCTCTGCACGCTCTTGCATAGTCACTAACGTGGTTCTCAGGGTTGCGACTTCATGTTCGAGTGCTGCAACTTTCGCCTCCATCTTCTTTGGTGGCATGCGTAGTGGTGCTATATCAATCTCCTTTCACTGGTAATCTCCTCGATTGGATCTGTCAGGTCGGACCAATTTGATACGAACCTATGTAACAGTGTATGGAAATAGCAAGAATTAAGAAGGAATGAGTAATTTGATTAACTGGAAAATGGATACAAGAGAATAGTAGCTTCTGCTACTCCAGAGCTGAGCTCCTATAGAGAAGGCAAGCTTTCTCTATTCTATTACAATTAGCTAATTCTCAGATAACCTCTAATGACTAACAGAAATACCCTTTATACACCCAATCCCCTGATTCTCGTAACAAACTCCCTAGAGCATCTTTCCCTCTTTCTGCTAGCTCACCTCCCTTCTAGGCTCTTCCTTTCTTTCCCCCTCTTTCATACACTCGCCACACTCTGGGCCTAGGATTAGGATTAATGCTTTCAGCCCATAATTGACTTTGGGGCCTATCAGACTGCGTCCACGAGCCCAGCTCTGGGAAATGGTGTGCTAACATCTTGACAAATGAGAGATGTGAGATGACATCTGTAGGCGTTCTGTAACATCCCGATCTGACGACTGGCCTCACGGTAACAACACGAGTCTTTTCAGTGCGCTTTGTCCTCACTCGCGCGCTTCCTGGGAAAACTTCCCAGGAGGTCACCCATCATAATATTGCTCCAAGGCTAGCACACTTAACCATGGAGTTCTTATGAGTTGGGCTCCCGAAAAGAAGTTGCAACTTGTTGTCATGAGTAGTACCAATCAAATCTTTTATGCCCTCCTCAACTGTATAGTCCATCCCTACACAGTCTCGGAATACCTCTTGTTCGGGTGTGAGATCGGCTCATTCCTGTGGCCCTCCGCCTAGAAGCCTGCCAGGAGCCGCTCCTTGTCCGTGCCTCACTGCACCGGCGATCACTCCCCGCCCTCGTCAGCCCCGGGTGTCACAGGCCCACCAGCTTCCGCTTGGTTCGTCCTCGAACCACACCGTACTGGGAGAGGTTGGCTCTGATACCACTTGTAACATCCTGATCTGACGACTGGCCTCACGGTAACAACACGAGTCTTTTCAGCGCGCTTTGTCCTCACTCGCGCGCTTCCCGGGAAAACTTCCCAGGAGGTCACCCATCATAATATTGCTCCAAGGCTAGCACACTTAACCATGGAGTTCTTATGAGTTGGGCTCCCGAAAACAAGTTGCAACTTCTTTTCGGGAGCCCAACTGATAAGAACTACATGGTTAAGTGTGCTTGCCTTGGAGCAATACCGTGATGGGTGACCTCCTGGGAAGTTTTCCCGAGAAGTGCGTGAGTGAGGACAAAGCGCACTGAAAAGACTCGTGTTGTTACCGTGAGGCCAGTCGTCAGAACGGGATGTTACACGTTCGCTAGAATCCCATCGCCAAAGCAAACGTGTCCGCCAAAGTTGCGTCGCCAAAGCAAACATGGTCGCCAGACTTCCACCGCCGAAGCAAACGTGTTCGCCGGACTTCCATCGCCAAAGCAAACGTGCTCGCCAGAAGTCCGCCGCCAAAGCAAAACGAGCCCGCCAAAATTCAACCGCCAGCAGCACTTGCTCGCCGCCTAACTTCGACATCGGTGACACTTGCTCGCCGACCTTCAACCGCCAAAGCAAAAACGTTCTCTCCAGGTTCCCATCGGCCGAGCGAAACGTGTTCGTTTGAGTACCATCGCCAAAGGAAAACGCCCCGGAATTGGTTCTGCTCCTCGCGTGTTTGCGCTCCTTCTTCTCGATTTGTCATGCTTCGCTGTAGAGCTCCATGGTCGAGAGACAGAGATGGCAGTTGAGCTTGTTCCAAAAGTTGAGTTCTTTGTACTTTCTTGACCCCTTGCTGTCAACAAGAGCATCGTCCATCGCCATTCCGTTCCCGCAACGGAGATTGAACAAAGTAAATCCCTCGTTCATCGCTGAACTGCCAGCATCGGATGCCCTCCATAAACTAGCACACTTCTTCACATGAAATCTCCATCGCACACCATTTACTGGTTCCGTTTCCCGCTCTGAATCGTTGTCTCCTTCCTTTCACGATCTGGTGCATCCTCTCATCCATTGTAGCCACTGATTTCAATATGGAATCCATTTTTTCTCAACCAAAATCCGTCCAAACATGGTGTAGCACTACAGCTTTCTCACGTTGATGATGAATTATTTGTGGTCTGGGAATCGAAAATTTACTGATCCCCACAAACGGCGCCAAATGTTCTGGATCAGAACATTGAGTGAGGGGGTAACCCTTAGAGAGAAAAGTGATTGCACTCAAGAGAGAGTGTTAGAGAGAGAATACATGAATTTCATATGTGTATTCATAAAATGAGCAAAAGTCATTTACAATTGGTAACTGCTACCTATATATAGGGGCTGGAGCTGGACCCCCCTATGCTAATGTCTTCAGTGGGCCGGTTGGGCCTGATCAACGAGACCCAACCTATTGGCTTGGGGACCCGCCACTAGGCGGGAGACCCTCTAGACGTTGCTCATCTAGGGGCTCGCCCAGTCCAAGTTCCTGTCATATATCAGTTTCAATCTAGGCTTACTTTCTCATGTTAATGTCTTTGTGGATATTGGCAATGATCCTGAAGTATTTTCCAAGCAATGTGCGTTAGTGTTGCAATCATCAGTAATTTGCATGATGAGACTGATCGAGAGTATATAATTGCATCTAAAAACTGAATGTAGTTGACATTAGCGTCAGTGATAGCCTTCGCTAATTTGCTTGGTGAGTGTAGTGTCAGCTATAGTCAGAGAGAAGATGCTATGTTGGATAGTTATTTTAGTGACTACTGCCACCGACTCTTACTTACAAAATGTCGACACTGAGTGGCGCAAGTTCGGCTAATGCTAACTTAAAGTGTATTTTAAGTTTTATGCTACGGGGCCAAAATTAACGTCTATGTCATGACCAACGCTAATTGTGAACTCTAAACACTACCCCAGAAAAGGCATTTTAAAGCGCATTTTTACGGCATTTTAAAGCGCTTAAGGAGCGTTGTAACTCTGGCCGCTTTAAAATGTCCTTACAGCGCTTTTGAGACTTACAAAAAAGCGTTGTGACTCAACAAGAAATCTTTGGATTAGCTGCGAAATTTCTTAGCAAAACTAAAGCAAAGGTATAGCAAATAACAAGAATAACACGATTGGATACCAAAAAACTGCCTTTGGCTTGGCTTCCAAATATTCTGACTTCCTTATATAGAAAATTAATCTAGATTAACCAATAATATTGTGCTTGTAAAAGTAAAAATATTCAATAATTACATAATGCAGTGTTGCTCTGTATACAAACTACAAAGCATAATAAAAATGGCTGCTAAGGGGATAAAATTAGATCAGCATGTGATCAAGTACGTACATTAAACCAACTTATTATGTGGCAATGGCTTGAATTATAGTGGATATAAAACCTTGATGTAGAAAATTTGTCACACAAATAGGATTTTTAACTTCTAGTTGGGTTCATCTGGCACTCTGGCATGGATCATCGTCATCTGTCGGAGTGAGTTTTGCGCCAAATTGGGTGGGTGCAACATGTTCCTAATATGCCACCCGCAGATATACCCATATGTGATGTTGTTGATGAGAGATTTGGGGATTTTTTTATTAGCCATTGCATTGAGGGGACACGCGCCATATACCCGGGATAAACGACTGATGATTACATGTTGTGGTACAGGTCAGTCTCCCACCCCATAATAGTTCCTCATGATATAAGAGACGATGTTGCAGCGCATGTTAGGGTGAGTTAAACCTTTTGTAATTGTTTTGTGTGAAACCTTTGAAGGTATGAAAAACACTAGAAGGGGGGGGTTTTGCTTTTAAAAACTTTCCATCTAAGATTTTGACAAATCTTCTCGGTTTCAAGAACACAAAGTGCAAAAGATAAATAGATGAGAAAAGAACACAAGTCTTTTATCCTAGTTCACTTGATAAATCCCTCAAGCTAATCCAGTCCACCCGTTAAGGTGATTTCTGTAAGATCAAGTTTTGATCGAGTAGTACAACTCTATGTTTTGATGATTACAAGTTAACATTTTAGTATGAACAATTATGGTACTCTAACGTGTTTTTCTGAGTGTGCTATTTACAGGCTCTGACCTCAATTCAATCTCACACAAATCAGAAGCACTGTGCATAAAGAGTGACCCAAGCAACGCTTTCGCAACATCTATGTTCACACTGAACAGTAGAAACGCTTCAGAAGATCTGAAGTCATACAAGCTCTGATACGGACTCAGTCACTTGAAGTTCTGTAGATCCGGACGTTCTGACAACCAAGAAACTCTGAAGGTTCAGATGTTCTAATGGTGTAGAAGACTCTGAAGATCCAGAAGCTGAATAGTGGAAACTCTGATGTCCAGAAGCAAGATGACTCTGAAGACCATGTACTTCCCTCTGAGTTCAGAATTAGAAGATACAACGGTCAGAGGATCTGTGCTTCCCTCTGACTCTGATCAACTAGCTTCACAAGTTCCAACATGAAGCATTCCCCTGATCAGAAGTCTACTAGGTTTAAAGGTCAAGTCACTATCCAAGTACAAAAGCAAATGTACTATTTTGACGACCTACCTAACATTCTCAGCCACAGCAGAAGCTGGAATTTCCAGAACTGCCCTCCAACGGTAGCATTTCCATGCAGCGTTCAAACCCTAATCCTTGGAGTATAAATAGAGGCTGAAGATTGAAAGATGCGGTTAGAAGAATTACACATGCGCAAGCTATATTCAAAAACCTTCTAAGCATTCTTTCATCTGAATTCATTGTGTTTACTATTACTTTTTCAGAAGCAAATCCTTTGTAAACATTCTTTCTTAAACAGTTGTTTAGTTACCTTTAGGAGATCAAGGTTGATCGGATCCTAGAGAAGACTAAGAGAGTGAATCTTAGTGTGAGCTAAGTCAGTGTAATTGTTAGTCACTTGTAGGTTTCAAGTGCAGTTGTAACACTTACCTTATTAGTGGATTGCCTTCATTCTAAGAAGGAAGAAATCACCTTAACTAGTGGACTGGATTAGCTTGAGGGATTTATCAAGTGAACCAGGATAAAAATCCTTGTGTGCTTTTCTATCTCTTATCTTAAGCACTTAGTTCTCGAAAGATTTGTTAAAATCTTTAAGGTGGAAGTTTTATTTTGAAAACGTTATTCAAACCCCCCCTTTCTACCGTTTTTCATACCTTCAATTGGTATCAGAGCGCAAGTTCTGATTACCACACCTAACAGTGTTCGGTGATCCGGGCCGGTGTGAAAAACAATGGCTACCACCAGTGAAACTCAAAAAGATGGTTACAATGCAAAGCCTCCCATGTTCGACGGTCAAAGGTTCGATTATTGGAAAGATAGACTTGAAAGTTTCTTTCTGGGTTTTGATGCAGATCTCTGGGATATTATTGTGGATGGCTATGAGCGTCCAGTTGATGAAGAAGGCAAGAAGATCCCAAGGTCAGAGATGACTACAGATCAAAAGAAGCTTTACTCACAACATCATAAAGCTAGAGCGATTCTTCTAACTGCTATCTCTTATGAAGAGTACCAAAAGATTACAGATCGTGAGTATGCAAATGGCATCTTTGAATCCCTGAAGATGTATCATGAAGGAAACAAGAAAGTCAAAGAATCAAAGGCATTGTCTTTGATCCAAAAGTATGAATCCTTCATCATGGAGCCAAACGAGTCCATTGAAGAAATGTTTTCCAGATTTCAGTTGCTTGTAGCTGGAATACGACCTCTCAACAAGAGCTACACAACAAAAGATCATGTCATAAGGGTCATCAGAAGTCTTCCTGAAAGCTGGATGCCCTTGGTGACTTCAATAGAGCTTACGAGAGATGTTGAGCGTATGAGTTTAGAAGAACTCATCAGCACACTGAAGTGCCATGAGCTGAAGCGCCCAGAGATGCAAGATCTGAGGAAAAAGTCAATAGCCTTGAAATCAAAATCTGAGAAGGCTAAAGCAGAAAAGTCAAAAGCTCTTCAAGCTGAAGCAGAAGAATCTGAAGAAGCATCAGAAGATTCTGATGAAGATGAGCTGACTCTGATCTCTAAAAGACTCAACCGTATCTGGAAGCATAGGCAGAGCAAGTACAAAGGCTCTGGAAAGGCCAAAGAAAAGTCTGAATCCTCAGGTCAGAAGAAGTCCTCAATTAAGGAAGTCACCTTCTTTGAGTGCAAAGAATCAGGGCACTACAAAAGTGGCTGTCCAAAGCTGAAGAAGGACAAGAGGCCAAAGAAGCACTTCAAGACCAAGAAAAGTCTGATGGTGACTTTTGATGAATCAGAGTCAGAGGATGTTGACTCTAATGGTGAAGTCCAAGGACTCATGGCCATTGTCAAAGACAGAGGAGCAGAGTCAAAGGATGTTGTTGACTCTGACTCAGAATCAGAAGGAGATCCTAACTCAGACGATGAAAATGAGGTATTCGCTTCTTTCTCTACCTCTGAACTGAAACATGCTTTGTCTGATATCATGGATAAGTATAACTCTTTATTGTCCAAGCATAAGAAGCTGAAAAAGAACTTATCTGCTGTCTCTAAGACTCCTTCTGAACATGAGAAAATCATTTCTGATTTGAAAAATGATAACCATGCTTTAGTGAATACTAACTCTGTGCTTAAGAATCAAATTGCTAAGTTATAAGAAGTAATTGCCTGCGATGCCTCTGATAGTAAGCATGAATCTAAGTATGAAAAATCTTTTCAAAGATTCCTGGCTAAAAGCGTAGATAGAAGCTTAATGGCTTCAATGATATATGGCGTAAGCAGAAATGGAATGCATGGCATTGGCTATTCTAAACTAATTAGAAATGAGCCTTCTATGCCTAAAGCTAAATCTTTGTATGAATGCTTTGTTCCCTCTGGTATCATTTTACCTGATCCTTTACCTGCTGAAGTTGCTAAACCTCCTCTTAAAAAGGGATCCTTCTCCATGTCTGAATATCATGCAAAAATTCCTTTACATTATCATGTTGAGAAACCCAAGGTGATCAGAACCTCTAGGGTAACTAACAAGAGAGGACCCAGAAAGTGGGTACCTAAGGATAAGATTATCTATGTTGCAGATATCCTTGATAGCTCCACTGAAACACCAATCATGGTATCTGGACAGTGGATGCTCGCGTCACATGACAGGAGAAAGGCGTATGTTCCAAGTGCTAAAACTTAAGCCTGGAGGCGAAGTTGGCTTTGGTGGCAACGAAAAGGGTAAAATTGTTGGTACTGGTACTATTTGTGTAGATAATAGTCCATGCATTGACAATGTTTTATTGGTAGACGGCTTAAATCATAACTTATTGTCTATAAGTCAATTAGCTGACAAGGGTTATGATGTTATCTTTAATCAAAAGTCCTGTCGGGCTGTAAGTCAGATCGATGGCTCTGTTCTGTTTAACAGCAAGAGGAAGAACAACATTTATAAGATCAGATTATCTGAGTTGGAATCTCAGAATGTGAATTGCCTTCTTTCTGTTAATGACGAGCAATGGGTATGGCATAGACGGTTAGGGCATGCCAGCATGAGAAAGATTTCTCAGCTGAGTAAGCTCAACCTTGTCAGGGGCTTACCCACTCTGAAGTTCTCTTCAGACGCTCTTTGTGAAGCATGTCAGAAAGGAAAATTCACAAAAGTCCCTTTCAAGGCAAAGAATGTTGTCTCAACTTCAATGCCGATGGAACTTCTGCATATCGACCTGTGTAAATACGGTTCTCGCACAGGACAAATGTCGAACGCGATGCTGGGACAACCGGTTCGACAACTGACTAACAGTAACAAAACCAGAAAAATAATAAAGTATAACACAGAAGATTGGTAACCCAGTTCGGTGAAACTTCACCTACGTCTGGAGGGTTTGCACCCAAAGAAAGGAAATCCACTATCTCAAGATTCAGAAAGTACAGACACTCATGAACACCACAGTTCATAGTTCACTTCCTAATCTACCCAAGTGTATTTCTACTTAGTATCTCAACCTAAGTATGAGAGCCCCTCTCCCTTTCTCTCAATCACTGCCACAGTGATTGGTAACAAACAATCAACAATCAGAGTTTGAAGAATTAAAGAACACATAACACAACTTTGCTTTATAGAATCAGGGAGCAAAGTTTGTTCACAAGAAACAAGGATAAAGAACAATGAACAACCCTAAAATACGTGATCTCTCTTTATTAGCTTCAGTGGTCTTCAAGCTTTAGGTCTTCATCCTTTTTATAGACTTCAGCAGCAGCAGGTAGGCACCAGGGTTTGCTTGGGCTGAAGTAACAGATTGCAACAACAAATCTAAACTGAATCTCCAAGATATAGTTGCAAAATTCAAACGTAAAGATAGAAACCAATCTTTTAATAAATATTGTTTCAACAAATAACAACCCACATATCAAAACCCTTATGGAACAGCTACTTGATCCTCAAGTAACTATAAAAACATATCTTCATAAAATCTTCAAGGGCCCACAAAATCAAACTTAAGCAAAGGACTAATGTCCTACCTTCACGAAATCAGATGCCACGGCATCTGCTTCGACAATCAGTTGTTTTTGACAAAATGCATGACAAAATGTACCAACAATCTCCCCCTTTGTCAAATTTTGTCTAAAACAACTCACAGATCAGAGAGGGTAAACATAGAGAACCAAAGCTCCCCCTCAAATGATACATCCATACCAACAACTTGCATAGTTGGAACATAGAACATAGCAACAGAACATACTAACTATCCAACAAGTGTAAACTAGTAAACCAGTAGCAATTAGAACAGTAGCAGCTTGAACATAAACCAGTTACTTGCCTTGTCTTAAAAGAGTCTTCAACTTATTACAGACCAAAGCTAACACTTGCAAATCACACATAGTCTTCACAGCAACATAAACAACACAAATTCTTCACCAAACTACTCCTCCTTTTTAACACAAATTTGGCAAAGGTAGCACAGCATAAACAAACCATCACTTCTAAGACCAAAATGACAATAATTCATGAACACTTTCAATAACCGACTTCTTACAAACGGTAGATGATTCAGAACCCAAGGCAGATTGATGGATGTGGAGATCAAGTTCAGATGTGTCAACAATGGGGTTTGGATTTCCAGCAGAGGGTCCCATATTCACATCTGAAGTAGTCTCAACTAATGTCTCAACATGAGGTTCAACATTGGGAACAGAAACAGATTCAACTGATATCTCATGAATCACATTAGGCACAATAGCATTAGGATCTGCACTTACAGATTCACCTATGCTTGCATGAACAGCTGCTGGTGCATTTGAGACTTCAAGAGAACTTGCAGCAACAAATTTCTTCCTCCATTCCTTCATAACATCTACACCAGAACTCTGAGATTTAAGAAGAGCAACATCCTTTGAATATGATCTATTCACCCTAGATGGTTGTGGAGACATCTCTTCCTCGCCGAAGAACTTGACTCTAACTCCTTCTTTAGGTTTCCACTCTTTCCTTGATGAAGCTACTTGTGGATTAGTCCTTGGTTGATCATGAGACTGAGGATATCCATATAGCTTGTAACAGTAGGGCCTTATATGACCAAGTTTACCACAGTGATGACATCTCCAAGTAGATTTCTTCGATTTTCTGAACTGAGGGTACACATGTCGTACAGAATGATGCGACATTGGGTCTGACATTGGTTGCTTAGTTTGCTTTTCAGATGAAACAGACTTATTTGCACTCTTGTAGCTGAAGCCTATCCCCTCCATATCTCCAACTGTTTTTCCCAACTTCCAGAATCTCCTCTAACACATTAGTACTTTTATTCATCATACGAATAGACTTTTTCATACCTTCAAGCTTTGAGTTCAGTAATGTTACCTCCTCCTGCAGTTTTGCATTAGTGATCTGAAGTTTCTCATTCTCCTCACGCAACTTGCTGATGGTCTTTACTTCTTCTTGCAAACTGGAGTTATTACTCTGAAGTTGCTTGTTCCCAGCAATCAAATCCTTGACTTATTTTCTCATTTTCTCACCATACGTACATGATTCCTCCCACTTAGCCAGCGACAATTTGTAGGTTTCAACTAGTTCTTCCTCATCACCATCACTTGACTCAGCATCAGAATAGCACTTCCCAATGAGAGCCTTTACATGAATAGCCTTGGTTGTATCACTCTCATGTTTGTCTTTGAGTTGAAATTCAGTATTCTTCACATTGTCCGACACATTGTCCAGGACATTTGTATTTGACATTCTGCCCAAACTCTTCAACGCTTTGTTAAGTAATGATACAGCTTCTGCAATGTTTGCATCAGTATCCTTCTCCCTCTTATCTTCATCTTCTTCAGTGTTGGACACAAAAGTTATACTCTTCACCTTCTTCTCAGATCTACCATTAAGAGACATCTTAAAGGTTTGCAAGGAACCAATGAGTTCATCAACCTTGATGTTACTGATGTCTTGGGCTTCTTCAATGGCAGTTACCTTCATATCAAACCTCTTGGGGAGAGACCTGAGAATCTTTCTTGCAAACTTTTCTTCAGACATGGGTTCCCCTAGGGCAAAAGAAGAGTTGGCTAGATCCCTTATACGCATGTGAAACTCATATATGGATTCATCCTCATTCATCTTCATAGTTTCAAATTGAGTTGTAAGATGCTAAAGCTTTGACATACGAACTCTTGATGTTCCTTCATGGGCAGTCTTGAGAATCTCCCATGCTTCTTTAGCCACAGTACATGTGTTGATCTTCCAGTAGTCATAATTGGTACCATCCAAAATTGGTGGCATATAGATTGATCTTCTTCCATCCATAATGTTGTCCTTAAGAACAGTATATATTCCCTGGAGCTCACCCAACAGAATAGGGTGCCTGCTCTGATACCAATTGTAAATACGGTTCTCGCACAGGACAGATGTCGAACGCGATGCTGGGACAACCGGTTCGACAACTGACTAACAGTAACAAAACCAGAAAAATAATAAAGTATAACACAGAAGATTGGTAACCCAGTTCGGTGAAACTTCACCTACGTCTGGAGGGTTTGCACCCAAAGAAAGGAAATCCACTATCTCAAGATTCAGAAATTACAGACACTCATGAACACCACAGTTCATAGTTCACTTCCTAATCTACCCAAGTGTATTTCTACTTAGTATCTCAACCTAAGTATGAGAGCCCCTCTCCCTTTCTCTCAATCACTGCCACAGTGATTGGTAACAAACAATCAACAATCAGAGTTTGAAGAATTAAAGAACACATAACACAACTTTGCTTTATAGAATCAGGGAGCAAAGTTTGTTCACAAGAAACAAGGATAAAGAACAATGAACAACCCTAAAATACGTGATCTCTCTCTATTAGCTTCAGTGGTCTTCAAGCTTTAGGTCTTCATCCTTTTTATAGACTTCAGCAGCAGCAGGTAGGCACTAGGGCTTGCTTGGGCTGAAGTAACAGATTGCAACAACAAATCTAAACTGAATCTCCAAGATATTGTTGCAATATTCAAACGTAAAGATAGAAACCAATCTTTTAATAAAGATTGTTTCAACAAATAACAACCCACATATCAAAACCTTATGGAACAACTACTTGATCCTCAAGTAACTATAAAAACATATCTTCATAAAATCTTCAAGGGCCCACAAAATCAAACTTAAGCAAAGGACTAATGTCCTACCTTCACGAAATCAGATGCCACGGCATCTGCTTCGACAATCAGTTGTTTTTGACAAAATGCATGACAAAATGTAACAACAACCTGTTTGGACCAGTGAAAACTGAGTCTATAGGTAGCAAGAGATATGGGATGGTCATTGTTGATGACTATAGCCGCTGGACATGGGTAAAATTTCTAACCCGCAAGGATGAGTCTCATGCTGTGTTATCTACCTTCATAGCCCAAGTGCAAAACGAGAAGGCTTGTAGGATTGTGCGTGTCAAAAGTGACCATGGTGGAGAGTTTGAGAATGACAAGTTTGAGAGTCTGATTGATTCCTATGGAATTGCACATGATTTCTCTTGTCCCATAACTCCTCAACAAAATGGGGTTGTTGAGAGGAAGAACAGAACTCTTCAGGAGATGGCTAGAACCATGCTCCAAGAAACTGGCATGGCTAAGCACTTTTGGGCAGAGGCAGTAAACACAGCGTGTTACATTCAGAACAGAATCTCTGTGAGACCAATTCTGAATAAGACTCCCTATGAATTGTGGAAGAACATAAAACCCAACATTTCTTACTTTCATCCTTTTGGTTGTGTTTGTTATGTTCTTAATACTAAAGATAGATTGCATAAATTTGATGCTAAGTCTTCTAAATGTCTATTACTTGGTTACTCTAAGAGATCTAAAGGTTTTAGATTCTATAATACTGATGCTAAAACAATTGAAGAATCCATTTATGTTAGATTTGACGATAAGCTTGACTCTGACCAGCCAAAGCTAGTTGAGAAATTTGCAGATTTAAGTATAAGTGTTTCTGACAAAGGCAAAACTCCAGAGGAAGCTGAGCCAGAGGAAGATGAACCAGAAGAAGCTGGTCCCTCTGATTCACAAACTCTGAAGAAGAGCAGAATCACTGCAGCTCATCCTAAGGAATTGATTCTGGGCAACAAAGACGAACCAGTCAGAACCAGATCAGCCTTCAGACCCTCTGAAGAGACCCTGCTTAGTCTGAAAGGATTGGTGTCCTTAATTGAACCCAAGTCCATTGATGAAGCTCTTCAGGACAAGGATTGGATTCTGGCCATGGAAGAAGAATTGAATCAATTCTCCAAGAACGATGTTTGGAGCTTAGTGAAGAAGCCTGAGAGTGTCCATGTAATTGGAACAAAATGGGTGTTCAGAAACAAGTTGAATGAGAAAGGAGATGTAGTCAGAAACAAGGCGAGGCTAGTTGCTCAAGGCTACAGCCAGCAGGAAGGAATAGACTACACTGAAACATTTGCTCCAGTAGCAAGACTAGAAGCAATCAGACTGTTGATCTCTTTCTCAGTAAATCATAACATAGTTCTTCATCAGATGGATGTGAAGAGTGCCTTCCTAAATGGTTATATTTCAGAGGAAGTCTACGTTCATCAACCCCCAGGTTTTGAGGATGAGAAGAATCCAGACCATGTGTTCAAGTTGAAGAAATCACTTTATGGTCTGAAGCAAGCTCCCAGAGCATGGTATGAGAGACTCAGCTCATTCCTTCTGGAGAATGAGTTTGTAAGGGGTAAAGTAGATACAACTCTCTTTTGAAAAACTTACAAAGATGATATCTTAATTGTGCAAATTTATGTTGATGATATTATATTTGGTTCTCTTAATCAATCTCTATGCAAAGAATTTTCCGAGATGATGCAGGCTGAATTTGAGATGAGTATGATGAGAGAACTCAAGTACTTTCTGGGAATACAAGTTGATCAAACACCAGAAGGAACATATATCCATCAGAGCAAGTACACTAAAGAACTTCTGAAGAAGTTCAATATGCTGGAATCTACAGTTGCCAAGACTCCAATGCATCCTACATGCATTATGGAGAAAGAAGATGCAAGTGGTAAAGTGTGTCAGAAGCTCTATCGTGGTATGATAGGATCACTTCTATACTTAACTGCATCTAGGCCAGATATATTGTTTAGTGTTCATTTATATTCTCGTTTCCAATCAGATCCAAGGGAAACCCACTTAACTGCTGTTAAGAGGATCCTAAGGTATCTGAAAGGTACCACTAACCATGGCTTGATGTATAAGAAAACATCAGAGTATAAGTTTTCAGGTTATTGTGATGTTGATTATGCTGGAGATAGAACAGAAAGAAAAAGCACTTCTGGAAATTGTCAATTTCTGGGAAGCAACTTAGTCTCATGGGCAAGCAAGAGGCAATCAACCATTGCATTATCTACTGCAGAGGCAGAATATATCTCAGCAGCAATATGCAGCACTCAGATGCTCTGGATGAAACATCAGCTGGAGGATTATCAAATCCTAGAGAGCAATATCCAATCTATTGTGATAACACTGCTGCAATTTCATTGAGTAAGAATCCTATCTTACATTCAAGGGAAAAGCACATTGAAGTAAAATATCATTTTATTAGAGATTATGTACAGAAGGGCATACTTCTTCTGAAGTTTGTTGATACTGACCATCAATGGACAGATATCTTTACAAAGCCCTTAGCAGAGGATAGATTTAATTTCATTCTGAAAAATCTGAATATGGACTTTTGTCCAGCATGAAGATGGATCAGAACCTCTGACTATGATACTTCTTCATCAGAAGATGTCTAGTCCAGAAGGTAACTCTATCAGAGTTTATGTACCCATTGGTACTGACTCTGAAGCTGAGAGAGTAAACGTGTGTCAGTATCTCTGATACATAGTTACTTGTGCCCGTGCTGACAGTCTGTTGTAATGAGTGCTGATGTGCTTCTCTCCTGCGTGTGATAAGTGTATTTACTGTTACTATCATGTCTTTAATTTCCAACCGTTGATTTTAAATTGCTTTTTGATCAACAACGGTTATTTGTCAAAACCCACTATACACACACGTTCTCCTACACTTACGGTTTTACACTATCTCTCTTCAGTTTTTCAAAACCTCTCTCCACGATCCCTCTCTCTCTCTCTATTCATACTTCTCCTTCAACCCAAAACCTTCAACCGACTACACGATGGTGACACAAACCAGAAATGAAGCTGCAGGTGAAACAAGGTTTCCTTATATGGTAGTAGGTCAAGCTATAGGTCAATTGGGTCCTGAAACTGCAAATCAAGGTCAAGCTTCAGAAAAGATGATTCCAATTGCAGAACGGGGTTGTGTCGTTCACTGCGTTAATGCTCCGGAAGAACTCCAAGTGCTTGCTGAATGGAGATTCGACCTGGATAATATAACTGCAAATGGGTATGATCTTTTTCCTGAATTTCAAGTTCAGGGATGGGAAGAGTATTTCAACAGGCTTAGAGGTCCAATTTACGACAAATTGGTCAAGGAATTCTGGAAACACGCGGACTGTGATGATACACAAGTTGTCTCCTACATTGCTGGAAGGAGAATAATCATCACTGAGAAGTCCATTGTGAATCTGCTGGGTGCACACACTGGAACTGGGTATAGATTCCAACTGACAGAGTCAAAGGTGAAACCCAGAACCAAGGATGAAACCAACAAGGCTCTTTACACCACCTACAAACCTGGCAAGAGCGACTACAAGGTGGTTGATCTTCATCCCAAGCTCAGAATCTGGCACAAGATTCTGCTTCACTATATCAACTAGAGGCCAAAGGGTAGCTCTCCTGATTACATCAACTTCTGCCAGAAGGCAATGCTATTCTTCATTCAGGATGAGAGGAAGATCTGCCTCCCTTTCTTCCTGTTCTCCTACTTGAAAGAATGCATCAGGAAGTCCAGAACCACTGCCTCCATCAAGTCTGCCATCAAGTACATCGCCTTTGGGAGATTGCTTTCAGATCTCTTCATTGAGAGTAAATTCGTAGAAGATCTGATCAAGGCAGGATGCACAGAGGATCTGTCCACAATTGTCAGTGATGTCTTCACATCCACATCTTTGAAGAAGATGGGATTGGTCAAGAAGAAGATTGCCCCTGCTCATGAAGATACTTCTGATGAAATCAGACAAAGAAGGGTGCCTCTGAATGATTTCCCTCTGTGGACCCAAGCTGATAACCCAGAGGCTATTTTGTGCTACATTGATGATCTGAAGCAACAAGGGTTTGAGATTGATGTAGATGAGTTCTTCAGGCGATTGCCACCAGCTCCAGAGTTTGACTCTCCTCCCAAGAGGAAAGTTTAGAGAAAAATGGTATTGGAGGAATCTTCTGAGGAGTCTGATGTTCCTCTGAAGAAGAAGAAGAAGAAGAAGGCTGACAAGCCTAAGAGGAAGCACGATGAAACCACCAAGCCTGATGATGGTGATAATGATGGTGGTCCTTCTCCTCCAAAGAAGAAGAAGAAGCAAGTCAGAATAGTGGAGAAGCCTACCCGTGTGGAACCTGCTGCTGCAGTCATCAGAGTGGAGACTTCTGCCAGAGTGACTCGGTCTGTCGTTCGTTCATCAAGTAAGTCTGCTACTACTGAATCTGATGCTGATTTAAATTCACTTGATGCCCTCCCCATCTCTACACTTCTTACCCGCACAGCCACCCAACTCACTCCTATCCCAGAGTCTCAACCAGCTGCCCAAACCACATCTCCACCCAATTCACCAAGGTCTTCATTTTTCCAACCTTCATAAGAAGAAGCACCTTTGTGGAATATGCTTCAGACTCCACGTCCAGCTGAACCAACCTCTCCCATTACCATTCAACAAGAACCCATTATTCTTGAACCCTCTGAACCTGAACCCAGAACGTCTGATCACTCTGCCCCTAGACCATCAGAACGTCCTGCTGCCAAAACCACTGATACAGATTCTTCAACTCCTTACACTCCTGTATTATTCCCTATCAATGTTGCTGATTCCTCACCTTCCAACAACTCTGAGTCAGTTCGTAAATTTATGGAGGTTAGGAAAGAAAAAGTGTCTGCCATTCCAGAGTACTACCTTACAGTACCAAGCCCTAGGAGATACCCTGGACCTAGACCAGAACGTCTAGTTGACCCAGATGATCCTATCCAGGCTGACCCTTTACATGAAGCAGACCCTTTAGCTCAACAAGTCCAATCAGACCTAGTTCACCAAGAGCCCATTCAACCAGAGCCAGAAAACTCTGTGTCTAACCACTCTTCGGTTAGATCACCACATCCTCAGGTTGAAACCTCTGAACCAAACCTTGGAGCCTCTGAACCAAATGTCCAAACCTTTGACATTGGCTCTCCTCAAGGTGCCTCTGAGGCAAACAGCAGCAACCACCCAACCTCTCCTGAAACCAACCTCTCCATTGTTCCCTACACATACCTCAGGCCAACCTCTCTCTCTGAGTGCATCAGTGTTTTTAGTCATGAAGCTTCATTGATGCTACGCAATGTGCAAGGTCACACTGACCTGAGTGAGAATGCTGACTCTGTGGCTGAAGAATGGAATCGTTTGAGTACTTGGTTAGTAGCTCAGGTTCCTGTTATGATGAGTCATCTCACTGTAGAAAGGGATCAGAGGATTGAGGCTGCTAGGCAGCGGTTTACAAGACGAGTGGCTCTGCATGAACAACAGCAAAGAACTAAGCTACTTGAAGTTGTTGAAGTGGCCAGAAGAAAGAAAGAGCAAGCAGAAGAAGCTGCACGTCAAGCAGCTGAACATGGAAGATTAGAAGCTGAAAGACTTGAAGCTGAAGCTGAAGCTCTTAGATGTCAAGCTCTTGCACCAGTGGCATTCACGCTTGCTGCTTCTGATTCCACTCCAGCTCATCAATCTACTCAGAATGTTCCCTCTAGTTCTACACAGCCAAGTTCTTCCAGACTTGACATCATGGAACAACGTCTCAATTCTCATGAGACTCTGCTGGTGGAAATGAAGCAAGTCCTTCAAGAACTTCTGCGTCGCTCTGACAAGCCTTAGTCTTAGGATTTTGATGACCCTATTTTAGTAGTGTTTTTAGGGTCATTTCTTTGCTTGTTTTGAGTCTTTTTGTTGAGTCTCATGTAGTGTTTCATGCATTCTCATGCATTTTTATTCTTTTCTTTAGTTTTTATTTCGTTTTGGTAATTTGGTAGTTTTATAGGTAGTTTTCTTGCATTTTAAGTAAAGTTTAGGACTTGCATGGTTTTGTTGTGTTTTATGAGGGACTTCTTGTGCTAATGAGCTCTTGGAGCTTCTAGAATCTTCCTTGTCTTGTTGGTTAGGTTTGGAGTGCAGAAACTGAAGGAGAAGGAAGGCCAAGAAGCATGGAATTGATGAAGAACATAAAGAGAATTGAAAAGAGGAGTTTCAGAAGCCAAAAAGTCATTTTCAGGCGAGCTAGAGCGCCTAGGCGCCAATAAGGTCAGAGAGCATGTTTTTCAACATGCAATTGGCGCTCAGGCGCTCTGAATTGGCGCCTGAGCGCCCAGTTTCGCTCATTTTGCCTATAAATAAGGCTTAGGCCAATTTCTTTGATACATTTTGACATTTCACTCATTTTTGATCAAGTTTTGAGAGCTAAGGAGAGCTTTGGGACCAAGGGAGGTTTCCAACTTGTATTTCTTCTCAGGTTTTCTTTACATTTCCTTTATGAATTCACTAGCCATGAGTGGCTAGTTCTCTTTTTGCTTTGGGTTAAGAGATTCTATGAAGTTTTAGTTTGTTAAATCCTATCTCTATGCATGAGTCTTGATTCAATCTTGTATTTCAATTCCTTATTGCATGTTTAGCTTTGGTGCACCTTTGCTACAGGCTAGATTATAATAGAATGGAAATTTGTTATGATTTAGGGACATGAATTGGAATAGATCCTTCTATACTTGCTTCTAGGAATAGAGTGAGGGTAGGGTTTTGTTGGCCTGAATAATTATGCTATCATACCTCTTATGAATGATTAAGTACGCAAGGAATTGGGCTTAACTTTCAATTTGAGAGAATTACTTTTATGAGGAATCAACTAGTAAGTACATAGGCTATAACAACAAGAGTGGAATCAAGGATTCACATGCATAGGATAGGTGGACTAAAATGGATTAGATGATCAAACACCCAAGGCAATTTCCCATCATTTGTTATTTACATCATTATCAACATTGCTCTTTTGCAAAACATTTGTCACAATCACCCAAAACCAATTTCTGAATTGTACTGTTTTAAGAACTTGCAAACTCTAGGCTTAAATCAATAATTCTCACTCACAATCCCTGTGGTTCGATAATTTAAAACCCGGAGGTATTCGTGCACTTGCGAATTGACCAACAAGTTTTTGGCGCCGTTGCCGGGGATTGTTTGTGGTTTTCGGTTTAAGTTAAAGAGTTTGTTTGTTTGTTTTACTAAGCATTGCATTGAATAGGTGTTACTAACCTTTTCTCTGTTTTTGCGATTTCAGTTTATGCACAGTAGGCTGGGCACGGATCCATTGCTGTTTGATCCGGAGCCTGAACGTACTCTTCGCCGTCGTCGAGCCCAACAAAGGCTTGAAGCCATGGCTGCTCAAATGACGGAAGAGGAGATGCAAGCCCACATTAAAGAAAGAGTGAATGAGGCTCTTGCTCAAAGACTTCAAGAGCAAGAATTGGAGAATGCCAATCGTTCTCTCAGAGACCTCACCTCGGCTGCCATGAGCTACGATTATCCGGGCAGCATAGTTTCCCTCGATGGCATGAGAAACTTTGAGCTGAGGCCGGCATTCATCAACTTGGTGAGCCAAAATCAGTATGGTGGAGGTGCTCTTGAAGATCCTCATGCACACATGGAGCGGTTTATCCGCAATTGCAACACCTACAGAGTTCAGAATGTTTCAGCGGACACAATCCGTTTGAGTTTGTTCCCTTTTTCATTGAGGGATACTGTTGAAGAGTGGTTGAATTCACAGCCCCAAGGTAGCATTACATCTTGGGAAGACTTGGCTGAGAAGTTCACCACAAGGTTTGTTCCAAGAGCCCTCTTGAGGAAGCTCAAGAATGACATCATGACTTTTACTCAATCCACCGATGAGAATCTCTATGAAGCTTGGGAGAGGTTCAAGAAGCTCTTGAGGAGGTGTCCTCAACATAACCTTACTCAAGCTGAGCAAGTAGCAAAGTTCTATGATGGTCTCCAATATTCTTCAAGGTTTGGTTTGGATGCGGCTTCAAGTGGAGAGTTCGATGCCTTACTTCCACAAGTGGGGTATGAGTTGATTGAAAAGATGGCTATAAGAGCCATGAACTCTAGTAATGATCGCCAAGCCCGAAGAGGAGTCCTTGAGGTTGAAGCTTATGATCAACTTATGGCCTCCAACAAGCAACTCTCCAAGCAAATGAATGAGATTCAAAATCAAATGAAGACTACCAAGATTGGTAGTCGAGTTGCCAAGGTGGAGTGTGTGACTTGTGGAGGGCCACATGACAGCGAAGAATGCACAGAGACTAGACCGGAGGAGGAAGTGAAGGCCATGGGTCAAGCTCGGAATGACCCATTTTCAAATACGTACAATCCAGGATGGAGGAATCACCCTAATTTTTCTTGGAGGCAAGGTAATAATGGGCAAGGAAGTGGTTTTCAAAGACAATTTCCTAGCCAAGGATTTCAAGGCCAAAGCTCAAGACAACCTCAAGAGCGAGGAGAAGGTGAAGGTAGTGGTTCCAAGAAGAGCTTAGAAGAGTTGGTGGAAACTTTCATCAACCGGACGGAGAACAATTACAAGAATCAAGAGGCGGCTATCAAGAATCTTGAGAATCAATTTGGCCAGCTGGCCAAGCAAATAGCCGAGAGACCTCAAGGTAAATTTCCTTCCGACACTATCCCCAATCCTAAGCAAGAAAATGCCTCTGCTGTAGCCACTAGAAGTGGGAGAGTGATGAATGAATTGAAGAAAAAAACAGAGGGAGAAAAGAGAGAGGAGATAGTGGGAGGAGAAGTAGTTGTACCTATTAAGGTGAGAGAGGAAGTTGATCTTACTCCTGAAACTAGCAAGGTTCCGTTCCCTAAAGCATTGGCTAAGAAGAGCTTAGATAAAAAGTTTTCAAAATTTGTTGATGTTTTCAAAAAGCTCCACATTAGTATTCCGTTTGCCGATGCTTTCGAACAAATGCCTATATATGCTAAGTTTATGAAGGACATTTTGCATAAGAGAAGAAGATTGAAGGGAGTAGATGAGACGGTGTTGATGACGGAGGAATGTAGTGCCATTTTGCAGCGGAAGATGCCTAAGAAAAGAAGGGACCCCGGAAGTTTCACTATTCTGGTGGAAATTGAAGGCATGGCGGATGTGGAAGCCTTGTGTGATCTTGGAGCGAGCATCAATTTGATGCCGCTCACCATGTTTGAGAGGCTTAACCTAGGAGAGGTTACTCCAACCATGCTTTCCTTGCAAATGGCGGATCGATCCCTCAAGACTCCATATGGGATTGTGGAGGATGTAATGGTGCGGGTGGACAAGTATGTGTTCCCCGTGGACTTTGTTGTGCTTGATATGGAGGAGGATGAGAAGATTCCTCTCATTCTTGGTCGACCTTTCTTAGCTACTGGTAAAGCTAAGATTGATGTTGACAAGGGTCACCTCATTCTCCGTGTTGGTAAGGAAAAGGTACGGTTTTCTGTTTTTAATCCTATGATTGAGACTAACCATGACAATGACTTTGTCTGTGATGTGATTAGAAGCAGGTCAAAGGTTTCAGAAGAGATCCCCAAGGTTAATGCCCAAATTGATGAGTTCCATCCGGCTCTCATCAAGCTTGTTAATGGTAACAAGTATGGGGGGGTCCAAGTATGAGAACTTACATGCTCATATGGTGAAGTTTACCCAAGCTAGCACCCTTGCTAAGATTGAGGGCGTTTCAAGTGATGAAGTGAAGATTAAACTCTTCCCTCATTCTTTGACAAGGGAGGCTAGAGCTTGGTTTGATGAGCAAGAGGACATTGCCTCATGGGAGGATTTACTCCAGAGGTTTTGTGCAAGGTTTCTTCCTTGCACTTGTGGTAAGTTAATCAATGGAAAGGAATTTTCTTCCTAACACCATCGGAAGGAGAGTCCACCTAGGACTATAACCTAGGGCTAAATGGGAGACAACCCATTCTTTTCATTTTGTTAATTACTATCTTTTAATTTTGTAGTATTTTAGGTGTTTAATTTCAAAAATAGAAAAAGTAAAAAAGTAAAAATTTTTTGGGAAAAAACTGGGTTGAGCGCCTAGGCGCCAATTCATGGGCGCCTAGGCGCCAATTAGTGGCAGAGGCACTGCCTCTGGCACTGGTGTGAGCGCCTGAGCGTGCCCCTCGAGCGCTCCTGTTCGTTCTTTTGCTTACATTTTGGGTTTTAAAACCCCAACCTTTCATTTCTCCCACTCTTAACTCCCTTTCCTTCATAAAAAACGCACCTCACTCTCTCCAAACCCCATTTCCACTTCTCATTTCTCACTTGCATACACTTTGGCTCTCCCATTTGCTTCCAAGTTCTGCATTGTTTCAAGTTCCTTTCACTTGCACCCACTCACTCTCAAGTCAAGGTAAGTTCCAACTTTCACTTTCCTTCATTTTTGTTCATGGGATTTGCAATGCATGATTACAAGGGGGTTTGGGTGAGTGATTTGTGTCAATGCAAGTTGGGTTTGGGTTGTATATACTCATTGGTGGTTGATGTTGTGCTTAATTAGAAAGGGGTTGTAGATTTGTGAGGAATGGGTAGTTAGGATTTTGTGGATTAGTTTAGTTTAGCTTTTGCTTATAAGGTGTTTGATAGAATGCCTCAATGGGTTCTCTTAGTCGTTTTTTGGCAAGTGCTTGTGGTAGTTTTTCTCTCTTTGCCAAAATCACTAAGAAACTTGTTGGGTGCTCTTAGGTTGTTCTTTATTTTTATTTTTGTACAAAGTTTCTCCTCTCATTTCTTTTTATTTTTTTTGAACTAACGTTTCTAACGTTTGTGGCTTGTGTTTGGGCTAACAACTTTGCAGATGCCTGTGAAAAGAGCAAGAACCAACACAAGAGCTGCAGCTTCTTCCTCCACCTCCCGGAGTTTTGATCGCTCCCGCTTCCTATCAGCAATTAAGGAGGAGTTTTACCGAGCTCACCTAGCACACAAGGAGTGTGTGAAGGAGCGGGGAGTTTTGTATCGGGAGGGAAGGAGAGACCTCTTGGACATGCAAGAAGCCAAGGAGATTAGGAGGTGGAAGAATTGGGTCAACCCCATTCCGTTTGCTTGTGAAGTCATGGTTAGGGAGTTCTACGCGAACACCTACTGTGACAATCAAGAGGACAGGTCCAAGCCACCGGTGAATTCATCTTGGTTCAGGGGAGATGTGATTGACTACAATCCAGCAGTCATTCGCAGGCATCTTGGTCTCCTCACGGAGGACCAAGAGAGGGAGCTTTTCCCCGAGAAGGCCACTTATCATGAGCTCTTAAAGGAGAAGTCACCGGAGATCTTGGAAGACATGAAGGCAGTGATTGTTAGGCCTGGGCGGGACTGGGAAGCAGTTGATGATGAGATTATTTTTGTGTGGAGAAAGGACATGACACCGCTGGCTAGAGTTTGGGCTGAATTTTTGCAGGATTCCCTCATTCCTAGCTCTAACAAATCTGAAGTTAGAGAGGTTACTTTGGTTGCCATCTACTGCATCTTGAGAGGTCATCCTATGGATGTGGCCACCATCATTGCTGGTCGGATTTATTCCCTTTACAACAGGAGTAAAGACAAGCATCGACCCATCTTTCCTCACTTGATTTGCTCTTTGATTCATGCGGTGAGGGACAGAGCTAGGAGGCCAGTCCATGTTATTGAGAAGAGGTTGCCTGTGGCACCTCTGCTCAGTAAGGAGAGGATCGCTCAACTTTATAAAGAATGGACGGCAAGGATGCCTCAAGAGGAGGAAGAGGAAGAGGATCCTGAGGAGCCAGCGGAAGCGGAAGAAGAAGAGGAAGAAGAAGAGGAGGAAGAAGAAAATGTTGAGGTGGTGAATGAGGTGGTTACTCCACCACGTGCTGACCCTTCTCCTGCTTGGATGGAAGCCGCTTTCGGGCGGATGTTTTTGAGGCAAGATCGCCTACACAGGGATCTTGACCTCCATTGGACGGGAGGTAGCACATCAGACCCCAGGTACAATGGGCCCTTGGATTTTAATACCTTGGAGCAGGGGATGATAGACTTGAGCTTGATGCATGATGCCGGAGTTCATCCGGATTATGGCGATGGAAGGGGTGACCATGACCCCATGGAGTGATTTTGCTGAGGTAACTCTACTCTTAGTTTAGGTCATGCATTTTTAGCATATTTTCAATTTGTAGATTTTGTTTTCTTTTTGATCATGCATTGTTTTAGCTGGTTTTGTTTTTGTTTTTAGGTCTTTTACTTCCCTATACTCACATGCTTTTAGCTATGGTTTTGCTTCCCTACTAGTGCTGTTTTTGAAAATGCTTTGGTGAATACTTGTTGTTGTTTCGGGGATGAGTGATTGCATGTTGGGGAAGAGAGGAGGAGACTTCGGTCTTCCGAGTGTGTCTTGAGAAAGGAGTCGAGGTGAGTCCATTAAGGGTCTATCTTTGACCCTTCACCATAAAAATTCTCTAGAGGATCCTGACTCACTTGCAATTCTTGGTTCTGCGTTGATTTCACTCATAGCATGCTTAGTGATTCTTGCTTTATTCTTGAGACTTGTAGGATTTCTTGAGATTCTGAATTTGTTGTTTGAACATTGTCCTTAGTTGTCCCATTTGAGCCTTATTGGAGAATTTGTTGTAGCCAAGTTTTTGGGACGGATGTTTGGTTGGAATATTGGGGGAGTGATGGTCCTTGTTGTGTTGTATGGAGCTGAAAAATGAGAAATAGCCTCTTGCCCCAAAAGAGAAAAAACAGTGAAAAAGAAGAAAGAAAAAGAACTCCTAACCAAAAGTTGGAGTTGGAAAAAAAAAGTGTGTAAAAAGGTGGGTGCAAGAGACTTGTAAAGGAAGAGTGTTGTAAGCTCTGGGGTTATTAGAAGAGGACCACACTCAATGTGCTTGAAAGCCTAGTTTTCCTTTAGGGACCAACCACCATCATGTTTTACCTAGCCAATGTTCCAACCCTTATGGAAGTCTCTTTGAATACTTGCATGCTTGATCTTTGTTGCTATTGAGTGAAGGACATTCAGGACCTATGAACTTGCTTGTGTGCTCAGTGCACTAAATGAACATCTCATCCTAGGATTTTTAGTTCTATATGCTTCTCATGAATGGACTCTACACTTTTCTCTTTTCAAAAGATGCATGAAGTAGGTTGTCGAGTCTTTCTCTTGAAACTAGCTGTGATTACTTTGTCCCCCTGTTTTTGTGAAGTATTCCTTGTTGAGAGCACTTATGTGGGAGCATTTCTTGCGCTTGAGGGCAAGCGAGTGTTATTTACGCTCGAGGGCGAGCTGCCGTTGAGTATAGTGGTGTGATGACCCTATTTTAGTAGTGTTTTTAGGGTCATTTCTTTGCTTGTTTTGAGTCTTTTTGTTGAGTCTCATGTAGTGTTTCATGCATTCTCATGCATTTTTATTCTTTTCTTTAGTTTTTATTTCGTTTTGGTAATTTGGTAGTTTTATAGGTAGTTTTCTTGCATTTTAAGTAAAGTTTAGGACTTGCATGGTTTTGTTGTGTTTTATGAGGGACTTCTTGTGCTAATGAGCTCTTGGAGCTTCTAGAATCTTCCTTGTCTTGTTGGTTAGGTTTGGAGTGCAGAAACTGAAGGAGAAGGAAGGCCAAGAAGCATGGAATTGATGAAGAACATAAAGAGAATTGAAAAGAGGAGTTTCAGAAGCCAAAAAGTCATTTTCAGGCGAGCTAGAGCGCCTAGGCGCTGGGAATGGGCGCCTAGGCGCCAATAGGGTCAGAGAGCATGTTTTTCAACATGCAATTGGCGCTCAGGCGCTCTGAATTGGCGCCTGAGCGCCTAGTTTCGTTCATTTTGCCTATAAATAAGGCTTAGGCCAATTTCTTTGATACATTTTGTCATTTCACTCATTTTTGATCAAGTTTTGAGAGCTGAGGAGAGCTTTGGGACCAAGGGAGGTTTCCAACTTGTATTTCTTCTCAGGTTTTCTTTACATTTCCTTTATGAATTCACTAGCCATGAGTGGCTAGTTCTCTTTTTGCTTTGGGTTAAGAGATTCTATGAAGTTTTAGTTTGTTAAATCCTATCTCTATGCATGAGTCTTGATTCAATCTTGTATTTCAATTCCTTATTGCATGTTTAGCTTTGGTGCACCTTTGCTATAGGCTAGATTATAATAGAATGGAAATTTGTTATGATTTAGGGACATGAATTGGAATAGATCCTTCTATACTTGCTTCTAGGAATAGAGTGAGGGTAGGGTTTTGTTGGCCTGAATAATTATGCTATCATACCTCTTATGAATGATTAAGTACGCAAGGAATTGGGCTTAACTTTCAATTTGAGAGAATTACTTTTATGAGGAATCAACTAGTAAGTACATAGGCTACAACAACAAGAGTGGAATCAAGGATTCACATGCATAGGATAGGTGGACTAAAATGGATTAGATGATCAAACACCCAAGGTAATTTCCCATCATTTGTTATTTACATCATTATCAACATTGCTCTTTTGCAAAACTTTTGTCACAATCACCCAAAACCAATTTCTGAATTGTACTGTTTTAAGAACTTGCAAACTCTAGGCTTAAATCAATAATTCTCACTCACAATCATTGTGGTTCGATAATTTAAAACCCAGAGGTATTCGTGCACTTGCGAATTGACCAACAGATTTCCTTCGTTTTTTTTCTTAACTTAATTTCTCTTTATTTCCATTTTATTTGCATTACTTGCTATGTTTTGCTTACTAGTAGTTTATCATTGCATATATATATATATATATATATATATATATATATATATATATATAAATGACCTTGTGTTTGCAAAATCCTTTTCTTTATTCATGATAATTTATGCTTATTACATCATACATTTTGTCCCTAAATCTAGAATGGAGGATCCTTCCTCATTCTTCTGCATTCTTAGGGCTGCTCTACCCTCTCTTTCTCCAGACGATCCAATGAATACTGGATGTTGTTGAGTTTGATGTTCAGCTCATTCTTCTCCAGACTATCTTCTGTCGTCTTGAGTCTCTTTTTCATAGCTTCTTTCTCTTCCAGCAAATTCAGCTCAAGCTGGCTGAGTTCCTGAATTTCCTCCACGAAGGCAAGGAATTCCTTAAGATCCTTCTCTAACTCTGGACAAAGGTCCTCCTCAAGCAGTGTCTTCGTCAGCTCTTGTATGGTCTTTGTACCATCAGGATGTCTTATATTGAGGAACATATCTTCCTCAAAAACATTCCTTCTGAGCTCTTCTAGTGCAACCATGTATGATGCCATTTTCTCTTAATTGGTATTGATCGAGTTGTGAAGCTTACTCTCTTCTAAATCACTCTATATAAGCTTCATTCTCTCCTTGGAAGTTATTGCTCCTACAGTTTCTCGATGTTAAGTCCTTGGTAACTGAAGCTTCTCTTTACTCTCGTGGCCGGTGGTAAACGTTCTTATTTTGCATTAACTCCCCTCTTTAATTCGCGTAACTCTAATTCGAACATCGTTTATTTCTCCATCTTTTCACTCAGACCTTTTCTGAGGGGGAGTACCTTGTACTTCAAGCTGAGTTTTTCACACCCCATACTTTTTGCTTATGACAAAAAGGGGGAGTACACCTAGTTTCTGATGTGTAATTTTGATGTGTAAGAGTGTGATTTATTTTTATTTTGGAGAATTTAAGAGTTCCACTTTTATGACCATAGATGTGTCACTGGGCAAATTCAAGGAATACATTTCACTTCTTCTGAATTGAGTCTATTTGACTCTGATACCACTTATTGTTGACTCTGAATACTTATGCGCTCTTATTATTCTATTTCATCTATGTCATGCGCCTTCACTCTGAACTCTTACATTATTTAGCTTAGAATCTAGACATTTCTAACGTTTTCATTAAGTCTTAGATTCAGGGGAAGCTATGCTCAGAATCAAGCTGTGACTTGAATTCAGAATGAGCAAAATAAACTATTCACATCAAGATAAGTCTTATTCTAACTCTCTAAACTCTGAGTGAATTCAGTTTATTGTTTAAGAATTGTTCATCAAAATACTTGGTTTTGTCATCATCAAAAAGGGGGAGATTGTAAGATCAAGTTTTGATCGAGTAGTACAACTCTATGTTTTGATGATTACAAGTTAACATTTTAGTATGAACAATTATGGTACTCTAACGTGTTTTTCTGAGTGTGCTATTTACAGGCTCTGACCTCAATTCAATCTCACACAAATCAGAAGCACTGTGCATAAAGAGTGACCCAAGCAACGCTTTCGCAACATCTATGTTCACTTTGAACAGTAGAAACGCTTCAGAAGATCTGAAGTCATACAAGCTCTGATACGGACTCAGTCACTTGAAGTTTTGTAGATCCAGACGTTCTGACAACCAAGAAACTCTGAAGGTTCAGATGTTCTGATGGTGTAGAAGACTCTGAAGATCCAGAAGCTGAATAGTGGAAACTCTGATGTCCAGAAGCAAGATGACTCTGAAGACCATGTACTTCCCTCTGAGTTCAGAATCAGAAGATACAACGGTCAGAGGATCTGTACTTCCCTCTGACTCTGATCAACTGGCTTCACAAGTTCCAACATGAAGCATTCCCCTGATCAGAAGTCTACTAGGTTTAAAGGTCAAGTCACTATCCAAGTACAAAAGCAAATGTACTATCCTGACGACCTACCTAACATTCTCAGCCACAGCAGAAGCTGGAATTTCCAGAACTGCCCTCCAACGGTAGCATTTCCATGCAGCGTTCAAACCCTAATCCTTGGAGTATAAATAGAGGCTGAAGATTGAAAGATGCGGTTAGAAGAATTACACATGCGCAAGCTATATTCAAAAACCTTCTAAGCATTCTTTCATCTGAATTCATTGTGTTTACTATTACTTTTTCAGAAGCAAATCCTTTGTAAACATTCTTTCTTAAACAGTTGTTTAGTTACCTTTAGGAGATCAAGGTTGATCGGATCCTAGAGAAGACTAAGAGAGTGAATCTTAGTGTGAGCTAAGTCAGTGTAATTGTTAGTCACTTGTAGGTTTCAAGTGCAGTTATAACACTTACCTGATTAGTGGATTGTCTTCATTCTAAGAAGGAAGAAATCACCTTAACGGGTGGACTGGATTAGCTTGAGGGATTTATCAAGTGAACCAGGATAAAAATCCTTGTGTGCTTTTCTATCTCTTATCTTAAGCACTTAGTTCTCGAAAGATTTGTTAAAATCTTTAAGGTGGAAGTTTTATTTTGAAAACATTATTCAAACCCCACCTTTCTACCGTTTTTCATACCTTCAATTTCTTCCTTCTTAGAATGAAGGTAATCCACTATTCAAAGATTGTTACAACTGCACTAGCACACCTTACTCAGTGACTAACAAATCTATGAACTAGCAACACTAAGACTCACACGTCTTAGTCTTCTCAAGAATCCTGACCTTACTAGTCTCTCGAGGAACTACAAACAAATTTGTAGAAGGTTTGGGTTTACAAAGATTTGCTTCTAAACAAGGTGTAGTAAACACAATAAGAACAATGAAGAAATATTGCTATGGTATTTTGCTTGAAGATTTTCACTTGTATTGCTCAATAGTTTCTTAGCCAATTTCTTCTGTCTTCAGCCTATTTATACTCCAAGGTGTAGTGTTGTATTTGTTGAAACATTATATCCGTTGGAGGGCGATTCTGGAAATTTCAGAACCTGCTGTGGCTGAATATCGTAGGTAAGGCGGTAAAAATAGTAAACTTGATTTTGTACTATTGACAATGACATTGCCTTAGCCTAGTTGACTTCTGATCTTGGCGTCGCTTCATGTTGGAACTTGTGAAGCAATTGATCAGAGTCAGAAGGAAGCTTGGATCCTCTGACCTTCAGAACTTCTGCTTCAGGACCGTTCACTCTGAACATCTGGTCTTCAAAATCGAAAGTACTTTGGTCTTGAGAGTCAGCTTACTCTTGGACTTCAGAATCTTCAAGTCTCTGCTTCTGGGCCGTTCACTCAGAACTTCTGGTCTTCAGAACTTCAGCACTTGAATCTTCAGAGCCCACATCAGAGCTTTAATCTTCAGAACATCTGAAGCATTTACTACCGTTCAGAGGAACGTAGTGATTGCAGAAGCCTTTCATTGGTTACTCTTTGGTCTTTAACTTATGATGTATATGTCTTTAGGTCAGAGTCAGAACCTGTTTGTCAAACACTTAAAGGACAAACGTTAGAGTACCATAATTGTTCATACACAAATATAAACTTGTTATCATCAAAACACAGAGTTGTATAACCTGACCAAATCTTGGTCTTACAACCTTTTCTAATTATTTTGTGTTATTAAATTTTTCTACATTTTATCAGACTGTTTTGGAGGAGCTGAGGATATTGAGCTTGGTAATTGTGAACCCTGCATCCTTAGGATGTTCAGGGATCAGAGGTATGGGATGCTAACAAGAACATGCACTGAATCATAGAGCAGACTCTGTTTGGTGATCAAGCTCTTGGGGGTAGTTATAGTGGCAAAGCGGAGGCAGAGAAGGACAAGGACAAGGAGATGGAGGCAAGAAGAGAATAAAGAGGAAGGAATAGTTAGTATGTTAGGATGTGTTTGTATTTTAAGCTTGGTACCTTTAAGCTTTGTATTTGTGAAAAAACTAAGTTTGTGTTTATTCATATCCCATGGTTATTGTAATGCGCAATTATGGTACCATTATGGTATGGTTATGTATGCTTAATTGCAATCTTGTTTTATGTCATGGTCCTTCTATTATTGTTTGTTACGACATTAATTCGCATTTTAAAGTGCGTAGTTAACGCACTTAGAAGTGAGTAGTTAACGCAGTTTAAAGTGCATAGGTGACGCAGTTTTAAGTGCGTTGGTAACGTAGTTTTAAGTGCATGCGTAGGTAACGTAGCTTAAGGTGCGTTACGTATATCAGAAACAGATACAAAAACGAAAACTAAAACAAAAACAATTCAAAATGGTACAAGTCACTGAAAAAGAGAAATAGGCTAATTCTTAAACTTGTTTGGAATTCTAAATTGGGTACAAGTAGCTAAACAAAAGAAATAGGTTAATCTTAAACTGGTTAGAAATTCTAAATTGGGTACAAATCGCTAAACAAAAATAGGTTAATTCTTAAGCTGGTTGGGAGTTCTAAATAGGTTAATTCTTAAGCTCTGAAAGCGATCTAAGGCTTTGCAGAGAGACCTTGATGAGCAACCAATGGGCCCAATGGAGCATCATTTTGATGCTTCCATATCTACAAATGGTCTCCAAAGATCATTTTCTCCAATTAATGCTTCCATAACTACAAATGGTCTCTAAAGAGCATTTTCTCCAATTGAACACTATCTTGATGCTTCCATAATTAAAAGGATTGTAACCCACTTTAGCTACTTTAATGTTCTGAATCTGAATAGGCGCATTGAAAACACGCAAAGTAGCTAATGTTGGTGACGAAATGCAAAGATCACCAATCATCTGAGCAAAAGGAAGAAGGTATCAAGGAAGAATGCAAAAAGGGAGAAATGGAAAAAGAATGGATGAAAAATTGTATGAAAAAGTGAGCTATTTATAGAATCTGAAATTACCATAGGAATTAACGATCCAACATAGTAATTAACAGGAAAAAGCTTGTGTAACATGTGCTTTAATTAGAAATTTAGAGTTTGGGGAAAGTGGAAGTTTCATAATGTGCATCAGTTGCAGTCAAAGTGGTGGGTGTCAATACGCACTTTAAAGTGCGTAAGCTACGTACTTTTAAGTGCGTAGGTAACGCAATTAAAGTGCGTAAGCTGAGCAATTTGAAAGTTTGTAGTCTACGCAGTTACAAAGTGCGATCGATAAAAAAATTAAGCGTATTTTCGGGTTTCGAATATAAAAGCGAGGTGAAATTAGAGGAGTGGAGATAGGAATAACAATTACCTTTTTTTAAAAGAACAACTTATCAAAATCTTTTTTCGGTACAGGACTAATCCCAACTACATCATTAGGCCTCTTCACAAAGTGGTGTTTGTTTATAGTGTATATCCTTAAATTTTGTATTGAATAAGAGTAAATGGAATTTCATTAAAATAGGGTCATAAGCATAAGGTCCCAAGATTTGAACCACAATCAAACACCTTCTTACTTGCGTTTGCATATTCTTATGGATTTTTTGTAAAAATTATTCGCAGATAAATTTGTTGTTTAATAATCTTCATAGAAAATTTTGAAAAAAAGCATTTTCAAAGCAAAATTTTCCACATATATTTGAAAGGAAATCTACCGGAGACACTTTGCTGGGTTTTAAACCACCAAAAAAAATTTCGCTAAAAGTGTAGTGTCTTAGGTGTAGTGTGCGCAAATTATTTTTCTAAGCATGAAGATAGAAGACGTTTTCCATTCCTAATTAATTGTTTGGAGAAAGAAGATACACACATATTATTAAATGCAATTAATTCGTTCTCACAAGAATACTACTTATTTAAATATAAATTAATTCTCTATTAAAAATTTTAATAGACAGATGTATAAGAACAAAAAGTTTTTGAATAGTTAATAAAGAACCGATGAGTGCTACTAAGCCTAGTTCTTTGGTTCACATCACAACCAAGATTCTTAATCGTGAGTTAACAGTACTTACACAGGTAATTACTACAAATATTAAATTGTTGGTCCCCATTAGATTTTGCATGCACTAGATGCCCGCACTCCGACCCGACCAGACAGCTAGACACAGATTAGAAACTGGCAAAGATAGTTATAGCGATAGATCCAAGTAACACATCAACAAAATTTTAAAACCAAAATCATGTAACTTCACATGCAAGTAAAGTAATACTACTAATTCAATGAAATTGTCACTTGTCAACTATTTTTTAAATTGTGATACCATCCAAATGATTTTCCTATCCTCTTGATTGTGTTATGTCCTTCACTTTACAAGAATAGGATGTAAGAAAAAGAGGAAAAGGGTATCAAAATTAAACTGCTAGAAGTGCACGTGTCCCTAACAACAGCATAGAGCTATTGATGCCATGTGCTGATGCACTTAATCAAATTAAAGTTGCACACTTTATCCAAATTTGGATATGAATTAATTTTGATTGTTGTTTAGGTCATCTGAAAGAAAAGTTTCCTACCCTTTCTCAGTAATACACTGTATGGATATATACTTACTCTGAATGTGAATATATCTTGTTGTATATCACATATATATGCCAGCGGCACTTCTCTTGGTGTTCACGGTTTTAACGGATCTCAATAATTTAGATAAGTTTATGTTCCAGTATAGAACATTACTAGGCAAAGTAGTGCCTAGAGGGAGGGGTGAATGCTTAGAGAGAAAGAGAGAAGGAGAAAAAGAGGGAAGAGGGAATCTCTGAATTTTACTTGTTTATTTGGAAAATGAGTCAAGAGCCTTTACAATAGATAACCGCTACCTATTTATAGTGCGGGAGGGTATGAGCCCCGCATAACTAACTTGCCTTTGGTGGGCCACTTGGGCCGCACCCAGGCCCCACGAAGAGGCCAAACGCCCGCCACATGGCGGGCGGCCCCAGGGCGTTGCCCCTATAGGGCTCGCCCGGTCTAGGAGTCCACAAGACGCCAGGCTTTGAAGGGCAAAGCCGAGCGTGTCTTTAGGAATTCCACTGTTCTGTCAAGCTTATTTCATCTTTTAAACATACTTTAACCATAGGTCGCCAACATGGCGTTCTAATCAGAAACCGTCGACGCGAGTCCCCTAGCCTGAAAGGCCCGCAAGTCCACAAGTCCACAAATCTGTGAAAGAGGAGAGGCGAAGGTTCCATCAGCATTATTGGCGATTGCCGAGATCAAACGGCCCTGATTGATCAACCCTTACAATTCTGTCACATGTCATTTCAAGGCAGAAGTTGAGGGGACTTCTCGCTTATCACGCGCATTCACTTCTGCTAATGCACCGGTTACATTACCGAGGCAATCATTCGCTCTCATTGAATCATGGGTCATAACCCCCCATTAACTCCACATGACCCCCACGCGTCGCACCCCAAGAGTCTCCTCCTGCCTATAAAAACCCTGCACCTCCATCGACCCTCACTTTCAAAACTCCTCTCTTCTCAAACCCTCCCGAGCGATTAGCAAGCTTCTCTCTGCCCCGGCACTGCTACTTCGCATCATTTCCCCAACCTCCTGTTCGTCTTATCATCCGGTGAGTGCTCTACTTCCCTGTCCTTGTCCCCTTCAGCATCAGCATTGCATTTCGTGCATCTTGCATCGCATTTCCATGTCTTCCTCTTCTCAAAATCCGCCTCGCCGAGAGTTCACTGGAGATCATTCTCCTTCTGGTGGGCTCCCACTTAAGCCTGCGGAGGTTGCGGCTTTCCGCTTGAAAACTTTCGCCACGCTCCCTGCTCCAGTTCAAGCCGCCCCCTCTCAATCGGTAATTGATCAGCCCTCAGACTACGTCGTCGTGGATGCGGTGACTTACCTCATTGAGGCGGTCGACGGGTTGTGCGTAGACGACGCACTGAACGAAAAACTGTGCACCGCTGCTTGTAAAAAGGACTAGCGCCCATGGTTTCACAAGATCCATGGTGACATATCTCATTATCACGTTTTTTACGGGTATGAGTACCTTTTTACAAAGCTGGGAATCAAATTCCCTTTGTCCTCCTTTTACTGCGACGTTCTGTCTGACATCAACGCCGCCCCCAGCCAACTGCACCCCAATGCTTGGGCGTTCATGCGTTGTTTTGAGATTTTATGTGATGCCATCAACATCACACCGCAAACTGTACACTTCTTTTATTTGTACGACGTAGACGCCAAATCTCTAAGGCCAGGGGTTGGATCTCCCTCAAGGCGCGGACGGGCCGAAAGTGCCTAAACCTCCTCAAGAACAACGCCAAGACCAGCTTTGTGTAACACCCCGATTTCGGTGGCGTCACTTTAGTAACCAAAATAAACTTAATGCGGAAAAACGTGAATATTTTTTTTTTATAATAACTAAGACAAGACTGAATTAAATAAAACCCAACAATAACAATTATCAGAACTAATATACAATATATAAACAGCCCCCGCTGTAGTAGTAACCTCGTCACGAGTAAACCTCCAGTGACGGAAAGAAAAGTGTAACGCCCGAAGGCAATATATACAAACCAAAAGAAAGGGTGAAGTGCCCGCAACACCATCCCTCAAAACTGAGAATCAGCTGACCCAATGGCCTGAAAATAAGACCTCCTAAGTCCAACCAACTCTTTGTGATTCCCGTAAGGAAACCACACAAAAAGCTATAGGCGGATCTACCCTGTCCCCTAAGTAACAAATGAAGCAAGACTGTCAGAGCTAAAACTCTACTCCTACACTAATCCTAACTCGAGGAGCTCATACCAACACTCAAATCTATGTGCTAGCATGATCGTCGTCTGAATCAGAATCCAGAACGACCAAGTCTACTAACCCTATCCGTCCTCCCCTCGCAACCGCAGTGCGCTCCGATACTGGACTCACGGGCTTAGGGCCCGAACCCTGATCATCAATGATCGCAACGGAGGGTGCACTAGACCCTGCCGAAGGCACTTCCACTGGAATCTCCTCTGAGGGATCCTCCTCCTCTGAAGATGACGGTGGCGGCGGTGCTCCTCCGAATCGTGGTCCGCAGTGAACGCCCGGTGGCAAGTTGAAGCTGATAGAGCATCGCCTCAACACTCCTGACCTCAAGAGTCCTCCACTGTCCACGTGATCCTCCATGATACGCCCCGAATACGTCGCTCGGTGGCTCGCGGGGTCAACCACCCACGACCCGGGGTCGTCCTGATCGATCATCTCATACCTAATCCCCCCCGAAGGGTGGACCATGGTGTACCAGTCCGCAATATTCATCTGACAAAAGGCGTTGTCCGCCAAAACACACACAGAAGACGCGAGGGTCAACTCTAAAGAACTATGTAGATAATAAACCCAATAGGTACAATTAATAGATAGCCACTTAGGCTTATAACTAGAGATATCATTCCTAGGGTTGCATGTTCCACAAAATCATAACGACAATAATAACAATTAGCATGTTCCAAGTAAGTTTATCAAATAGCAACCACACTCATCAACTAAGTCAGTATGCATGTTGCGTGATATGTATGCAGGTTAACCCAGTCAACCAATATGCAATCCGGAACGGATGGACATCATCGGATCAGCCCTTCACCAGCCACGGTGGTGCCATTTCGGCCCGTGATGTCTCTTACTCCCACAGGGTAGTCAGATCAGCAGTAAACCCGTAGGTCTGCCATTTCGGTCTGCTACAAGAGACGTCTACAAACGCTCTTTCACGGCATTCCGGGTCTTATGACCATTTTGGAAACCGACGAGGTCCAGAGTACGTCATGTGTTAATACCTCATTAATGTTGCATGTATGCAAAATGATTAGTCAAACAACGTCTCCGACCTCACTCGACACGTCGCCACGTGTTCTAGGGAAGTTAAAGTCTCTAAAAGCTTACCCTAAGGTAAAGTCGATTCTGCGACCAAAAGACACACTTCATAACGACACATAGCTGCTCCAACAGCACCACAACACACGCTGCTCCAACAGCACAATAACACACGCTGCTCCAACAGCACAACAATAAACGCTGCTCCAACAGCACAACATCAAACGCTGCTCCAACAGCACAACGACAACATACTCAACACTTGGATCCGACGACACTCCTCGTTTTCCAAAATTAAGATTTCACTTCCAATGCCTTCCTTCGAGGTTGTTATCATTACTTAAAGATTTAGAGGTTATTTAAGGTCTTATGAGTTTTCTTTATAAAATAGATTCCATTTTGTCTTATCGCAAGTCTTATACATTTGCAGGATCTCCCAATCCCAAGTCGCTTCCAGAGGATGTCTCGATCCACTAAACAAAATCAAGGCCCGAACCTCGTTCGTCCTATCAAACTTTCTCAAAACTCTCAAAATAAAATCGGCATGACCTGCCCGCTATTCTCACCATTCAGAATCTCAGATTTCCAGTGTACAGCATATTTAAATCATCACAATCAACACATGTCATATATCAAGAAATCTCAACATTAACACTTAGCACTTAGCATATAAAGCATGCACCACACATCCTAGATTACCCACATAGCACATAGCATGTAAGTCAATCTTCAAAAACATTCAGTAGATGAGTCATCTACATTGTCAGCCGAAGCCTCAGAAAACATTTTCAATCACACACAATCTCAGTGCATAAACAGTAAACAATGTCGAAACATCGACCCTAAGCATTAACTAGAGATTCAGTGAGAAGCCCTCACCTGAAAGTTCTCCAGAATAATCAACTAGTGCTTCCTCGCACTCAAAGTGTTGCTCCCCGGGAAATTCCTCAAAAGTTCCTTTAAAACAAAATCACAGAAATACTATCAGAATCTATCGAAAACTAAGTTATCGATACGTACTAAGGTTACTCGAAGTAATCTATACTCTAAGGTACGATAATCTAGCGCGAAAGACAAGTTTTCGGAAAAAGGAAATTTCTTCCTCCCCCTTAATAGGGCTCGGCCACTTTGGCTAATTATGGGGCTCGATTTTTCTTCGATCAAACTTGGTTCCTATGCTTTCATAAGCCGTAACTAAGGGTATTCTGAACTCGGAAAAATTATTGGATCAAAAACTGTCGCAGGGGTATTTTGGTCATGATTTTTAACTTAGGATTTTCAAAACTGAAATCCCAAAAATAAAATTTTGCAGGGACGTCACCAACGACGTTTATGACAACTAATCCTACTAGCACTAAGCTAAGGCGATAGTTTTCAGCCTAAAGGTTGAAGCTTTACTCCAAAAACTCCAAAATGGGTATTTTAGGCTAAAATCGATTCCGGCGGAATTCCGGCGACATAACGGAAAATCTAATCCGGCAGAAGTGATCTTGGGCACATATAGAAGAGGTTTAGAATCAGAAATGAAAGATTCAGGATAGTTTTGCAAAAACCCATAAACTATCCGCTCAGAAAACTCTACAGAAAAGCTATGGAAAAAGCGATCAGAGGTAAGGATTAGCGACTATACCTCGAAACCTTGAAGCAGCAACTGATTAATCAACGATCAAGCAAGGTTTGAACAAAAACTCTTCTTCCTTCTTCCTTGGATGAGCTCGCGGATTCGAGGAGAGAAAATGGAGGAAAATTGAGTTTTTCTTCCTTTCTTTGCTATATATAAAGGTTGGAAATTCGCGGGAAAATGAAAGTTTCGCGAATCTGATTTTTCCGGCGACATTCTCCGTGAATTAATAGATATGTTTTGGCAAAAGAATTCCAAAACTATAAAGAGGTCTCCTTGTATTTTTGGCAACTAATGCATAGTCGGTATAAAACTATTTTACCCGATAAGTTGCTTTTTGCATCGAATGTCGGAATAGAAAACTTCCTTCGGAAGAAAGATGGAAATCATCAAGAGAAATGGGTGTACGCGTGTAGAATATTCATTTGAAGCTCTGAATAGATAAAGTCCCCATAGTCGGGTGATTCTAGGGTTTTGAAATACCAGGGATTCGGTTTCGGCAAACTTCCGATGATTGGAATCGGACGTTCGTAGATCCTAGAGTTTCGCCTCGAAACGATTGTTATATATGGAAGAAGAGAAATTCTAACATTTCTCTGAAGATTTTTGGAATTAACTGCCATCGTGCCTAAAAGTGAAAATTAGCTATATACTAGGGTTTCTGACCTAGGTTTAAGTGTATAACGATCGTGTTATAACTTTTATCGACTTCGATACAATCCTTTGACTTTTCCTGAACTTTCTCCTTCATAAATCTATTTCATTTGACAAACTCTTGTTCAGGTTTCCTTTCACAATACATCAACCCTAATCGTGAATAAGATTTTATTCACTAAGCATAAGCTTAAAAACTTGGGTCTTACACTTTGCTCGAAAATATTTCAAGGTGGGCGTCCACCAGGCTTACCCTGAACTTTTCACGTCAAGAGATGGTACCGCCCTTTTCTCCTTCTACTGGACCGATCGCCCCAATGGGATCCTTGACCCATCAGCGAATCTCTTTACTACCGAGGACAAAATCATAATCAACTTCTTTGCCCAACTCCCGATTCTTGACTGTTCCAAGGTTATCGAAGGCACTCGCCATTCGAGAACTCCCAAATATCTAGGTTACTAGATGATTTTCCAAATTGCTCGCCTTTCATGCTTACTTGTTTCATGCATTTTATTTTGCTCAAGTGTTTTGACCGGACTAGTTCCCTTGTTATCTTTGTAGCTGATATGGGTTTCACAGCCGAAGAACTCCAGCTCGCCGCCGCCAAAAGGCTTTCAAAGTTTCCTTCGACTTTCAACGCCAACGCCGAGAATCCCAGGAAAAGACGTTCCCACAAGGATGGCGAGGGGAGCAAGAATCCCTAGCCGCTCAAGAAAAAGGCCACCACCACCACCAAGTCTGCTGTCGACGCCTCTGCTCATCAGAGAGAGGAGACTTCAACCCCACATCAGTCGTCGCCGATCCCGGGGACCACTTCTCCCAAGACTCAAACCCGAGCGGAAGCCAATCCCACTCGCCAGGATGACCAAGATTCCCTGGGGAGGGAAAAGAACTCCAGCCTAATTGGGGCAGAAACCCACTCTGCCTCCAAAGAAAAAGAAGGAGAAGAGGTAGAAAAAGAAAAGGAAACTCCCGCTGCCAGGGAGATCGCCAGCGGTGGTTCCTCAATGATGCGTGACGCCACCGACCCCATGGAATTTCTGCTTTCCGGGATCAATCATGATTACCTGGAAAAAGAGATTTTCGGGAAGGGTATCGATGACACGGGCCAAGAGTGCCTTGCGTCTGTTCTGCACGCCGGTTGCATCTTTGCCCATGCCTTTAAGAAGTTCAAAGCTTCTGCCGAGGAAGAGGCGAAACTGCAGTTCGACTATGCGGCGCTCGCCACCGAACACGCCAAATGCTCCGACCGCTACAACAGAATTGTGACTGGGGCCGCCAAGGAGAAAATTGCCACCGACAAAAAGCTCGTGATGATCGCCAACGACCTTAATGAAGCGCGAGTTGAACTTGTTCGTCGTGCCGCCACAGTTTCAGAACTTGAAGAAGACTTGGATGTTGCCAAGCAAGATGCTCAAACAACGCTGGCAGCCAAGGATGAGGTCCTTGCTCCGAAGGATAAGGAGCTCGCCTCGCTGAAGAGAGAACTAGAAGAAAAGACTAAGGAGCTGGTCGATGAGAGGGAAAAAGCTGCCAAAGCGAGGGAATCGGCGGCGGACGAAGCCTTGGAGCAGCGCGAGGAAGGCTTTGATCTGGCCAAGGACCAAGCTCAATGGCTTTTCCCGAACGGCGATCTGAGCTCCATAGGAATCCTGAAGGCGATCAGCGATTCTGGACTTGTCGGTCCGGACGATCGTCCCAGGCTAGGGCCAAACCTCTGGGCTGACGAAGAAGAAGAAGAAGAAGAAGAAGAAGAAGAAGAAGAAGAAGAGGAAGAAGAAGAAGAAGAAGAAGTAGAAGAAGAAAGAGAAGGAGAGGGAGAAGGATAAGGAGAAGGAGAAGGAGGCGATAGAGACAATTAGCTATTTCATGTTGTTGTTCCTTTTTTGCTTTGAACTTTTTAAGTTAACTTTGTTGCTCGCCTCCCCCGGGCCTTTATGTAATTTACCCCTTATTTATCCAAGCTTTATGTGTTCCCTTTCTTTGTGCCGTAATGTTGTTGTCTTTTGATGGCTTAGGCTTTTGTCCTTTCATTGTGTAGCTTCGCCCACCGGGGTTTTTCGTATTCAACTTCATCGCTTTGTTTAATTTCGGCATTAACAGATGTTCGCCTATTATTTTCTGCACACCCTTTCGGGCTGTCTTACGTTTAACGACATAAGCGCATGGTTTATTGGCTAGGGCTTTGTGCTTGGTTTCTCTTTCCAAGGCTTTTTAAAACGACTCCCCCTTAGGGAAGAGCGGCCTCCATTTTTTAGGACTTCGCCCGCGCGGGGCTTACGATGCTTGGGACCCAATGGCCAATTGGGTGCCCAAGACTTTTGCCTAGCCTGTGGAGCTCGCATGTATTCTGGGTAGACTTACCCTATGCGTCGTTAATGTTTTCGGCGACTACTTCGGACTTCCCGGGCCGATTCTCGGACGTCAAAGGTGGTAACGGAATCGCCTCCTTTAGGGTTCCAGCCAGCCCCTTTGGGGATCAAGCTTGTCCCACCGAGCAGCCTACCGCAATTTAGTACTTTAACTTTAGCGTTGGCGATCGGAGATGGCCATTTTGACATCAAGAAGTCTGACAAAATATCATGTTATTCATAGTTCAACATTTCATTTCATTTCCGTTTTTGGTGCCTCGTTAAGAAACTCCACTTTGGGAGAAAAAGAGCACACCTTTATTCAACTAAGCTTGCTTAATTGTAGAAATAGCGGAGACTTGCGGCATTCCATGAGCGTGGTACCCGCCTTCCGTCCAGCTCCTCAAGATGGTAAGCTCCTTTGCCTAGAACTTCTGCAACTCTGTAGGGTCCTGCCCAGTTTGGGCTCAACTTGTTTCCTGTGGTGCATGTTCGCCATTTAAGGACCAACTCTCCCACCTGCATCACCCTGGGGCGAACCTTCGAATCATATTTGCTTGTCGCTCGCTGCTTCATCGCCGCTTCTCGCACACGGGCCTCTTCCTGAGTCTCGGATAGCAGGTCGAGCTCCATCGCCATGTTTGCCTTGTTTTCGCCCTCCAAGTGCGGCGCAGTCCTCCAAGACGAGTTGTCAATCTCCACAGGTAGCATAGCGTCCACCCCGTAGGTCATTCTGAATGGAGTTTCCTTTGTGCTTGATTGCTCGGTGGTGTTGTAAGACCACAAAACCACCGGAAGCTGATCCAACCATGCACCACTAGCTTCATCCGACCGCCGCTTCAAACCTCGCAAAACTACCTTGTTAGCTGACTCTACCTGTCCGTTCGTTTGCGGGTGTTCCACTGAGGCGAACCTCATTTGAATTCTCATCTCCTTGCAGAATTTTCGTGTTTGCTTGCTCGTGAATTGAGTCACGTTGTCAGACACTATCGCTCGTGGAACTCCGAATCTGCAGATTATCCGTCGCCAGTAAAAATTGACAATTTTCATCGAAGTAATCTTGGCGAGCAACTCCGCCTCAATCCATTTCGTAAAGTAATCGACCGCCATCGGGATGAACTTCATTTGTGACTTAGCGACTAGAAAAGGTCCGACCAAATCCACCCCCCACATGGCGAACGGCCAAGGAGCGCTTATAGTTGACAACTGTTCCGGCGGGGCTATTATCAAATCGGTGAATACCTGACACTTGTTGTAACGCCCCGATTTCTCGAGTGTCACACAGTAACCAATCACGTGTATTTTCACAAAGAATTTTCGCCGTTCATTTAATTAATCTTCAATTAATGACAAAAACTCAATTATTGCGAAACTCTTGAAACTTTACGAACAAATTTGCGGAATAAATAAATATTGCATTTTTTATTAAAAATATCCTTTAATTAAAACGAGGAAAATAATCCAAAAACATAACTCCGAATCCGAGGGCGAAGCCCTATCCCAAAATACATAAATGATCTCCAAACGGAAATAAATAAGGTTCCAATAATAGAGAAAAATAAAAGTAAAATCCGATGTAGCTCTCATAGGACACTCCCACATGTGAAAATCTCGACTCTACTTCTCATCATCGCTAGAAATGTAGATGACCTCCGAAGTCTCGGTAACTCGACTCTTCCATGGATAAGCTGGTTCCCCCTCAGATCCCGAGAGCCATCCACACTGCCTCTTCTTAGGCGGACGTTCTTCACTCGCATCTGGAACAGGCTCCAATGCGGGCCAGGCATATCTCCATAGTCATCAACTGGGCTAGCTTCCTTTGGCTCCGGTGGTGAAGACTCCACTATATTCTTCTCCTCTATCAACGGTGACTCAGCTGTAGTGTCTTCCGAAGGATCTTCTTCCTCCTCGTCCTCCCAGGACTCGAGCGGCTTCTCCACGATAGTCTGATCAAATCTAGCAGGAGGGTGAGGAAACATGACTGCCCCATCTCCAAGGGTCTTCCTCTCTACGACTCTCTCATGTATGTCCCTTCCTATGAGCTCCGCATCGCCGGCGTAGACTCTTCGGACTCCGGAACTGTCGGTCTCCCAGAGCCGGTCATCCTCAGGCTCACTCAGCACCATCTCCGAGATCACGATAGCTTCCACTGTCGTGGTGGTCACCATCTACCCCCCCCCCAAAAATAAACAAGTAACAAACAAGCAGGGTCAGGTCAAACAGCAAAAGCATATAATCGTAATAAATAATCAACATTTATAAGGATTATTGTCTCTTATAGGATTCCATCATTGGTTAGTCAGTTAGACTAACGGATTCCTCACTTCGCACAACTCACCAAAACACCTTGGCCAATCTCGATCATCCGCAGATGAACAATCACAAGGGGACCCACACAGTCAACCCAAGTCACGTGGAGACCTACCCGGTCCATCCACAAATCACTCAGGGAGACCCACACAGTCAATCCCTATCCCATGAGTAAATCATGGTTATCACGTGGAGACCTAACCATTCCATCCACCAAATCACCCTCGTGTGCAAGCCCATCGTTCTCATGGACCATGGTCTACCTGACCTATGTCCGTTTAATTTAAGGTTCACTTGCAAGCGAGTTAATTCTCTTTCTCTTATATTGAGGCTCTAAGTCAAGTCATCCTAGAGTCTTTTAATCTCCTCACAAAACTAAAAAAATATCAACACCACATTCACAGTGCACAAAAGGGAATTACAGCTAGGTGAACGACCCTTTTTGTACAAATAACCAATTAAACAGTGTGAAGTCATTTAAGAATAGCCATATACATAAAATCATGCATATGATGTCACAACAGCACCACAAGGCAAGTACCAAGGCTCATGAAATCAAGCTTAACAGCATATAACTCACAGCATCTCCTAAACACATGTTCCTAAACAAAACTTCGAAACATTTTCGCAACTCAACATATTGACAGCAGAAACAACTTTCACAAAAACAGAGCCACAGAATGCATTGTTCAACCAAAAGTCACGTATGATACCTTTGTGGAAAGCTATTTTAAATATCTACAACTCTCTAGTAAAACAGTTGTTCATTTGAGTCCCATAATTAGGTGATATTAGGCCTTCAAGCTTACTGTCCGGAACAGGAAAAACAGCAGGTATAACAGTTACTAAAAACGACCTTCAGACCACATTACTAAACCAAAAATTATGATTTTTATATTTCTGGAAATCTATTTCGAAACTCTACAACTTTCATTTTAATCACGTTTTCCTTTGACAACCAGACATAGGTGAAAATGGGCTCTGAAGTCCGTTGTCCAGTACAGGAGACTAGCAGCGAAACTTTCACCTCTAGTTTAAGTTATAAACCCTTTCAGCCCATGGCTTTAAGCTATGTTCCAGCAATAAAAATCAAATCACATAGGTCTCATATCATAAAAGTACAGCAAGCAAACCTTCAACCCAAACCCTCATGCCAACCCTAAAAAATCAAGATTTTTCACATCCAAATATAGCAACAAGTTCCTAACAAACTACCCAAGTCCTAGGACCAGCCCTTACCTTGATTAAGAGTGATAAAATCAGAAGTAGGGTGATGAAGAAAGAATCAAAAGCTTCTGTCCAAGACCCTCTCTTCCTCCTCCTCCTCGCGGTCTCACTCTCTCTCGCGAACTCTCCCTCCTACGCGCAAGCTTCGAGCGGCGGTGATGGCAGCTAGGAGCGGCGGCCTCCTCCTTGTCTCTCTCGACTTCTCTATCTTTTCTCTCTGTGTTCTCACGTGAAAGTTGTTTGAGGTTTCTAATTCTAAATGGTGATGAAAAATAGGGTTTTCCCCCCTATTTCCCCATGCAAAACCGGCGGCCACACACCGTAGTGGGCTAGGGTTTGATTTTCTTCTCTCCACTTAAGCCCAAGCCTAATCAACCTTGACCCATTAATCAGATCTTAATCAGGTCTGAAATCAATTAGGCTAGCTTCCATAGTCATCAACTAGGCTAGCTTCCTTTGTCTCCGGTGGTGAAGACCCCACTATATTCTTCTCCTCTATCAACGGTGACTCAGCTGTAGTGTCTTCCGAAGGATCTTCTTCCTCCTCGTCCTCCCAGGACTCGAGCGGCTTCTCCACGGTAGTCTGGTCAAATCTAGCAGGAGGGTGAGGCAACATGACTACCCCATCTCCAAGGGTCTTCCTTTCTACGACTCTCTCATGTATGTCCCTTCCTATGAGCTCCGCATCGCCAGCGTAGACTCTCCGGAACCGTCGGTCTCCCAGAGCTGGTCATCCTCAAGCTCACTCAGCAACATCTCCCAGATCACGATAGCTTCCACTGTCGTGGTGGTCACCATTTACCCCCCCCCCCCAAAATAAACAAGTAACAAACAAGCAGGGTCAGGTCAAACAGCAAAAGCATATAATCATAATAAATAATCAAAATTTATAAGGATTATTGTCTCTTATAGGATTTCATCATTGGTTAGTCAGTTAGGCTAACGGATTCCTCACTTCGCACAACCCACCAAAACACCTTGGCCTGAAGGTGCGAAAAACACTAGAAAGGGGGGGGGGTTTGAATATAGTTTTTCAATAAAGGATATACTTTTAGAACTTTTTCCAAACTCAAAGATAAGAACTAGGTGTAGAGGGATAAGAAGTGAAGCACGCAAGTATTTTATCCTGGTTCACTTGAGATAAAAGCTCAAGCTAATCCAGTCCACCCGTGAAGGTGATTTCTTCCTTCTTCTGATGAAGGCAATTCACTAAAATCAATGAATGTTACAACTGCACTTTGCAACCTGCTAAGTGACTAACAATACACTGATTTTCTCACTAGTATCCTCTTAAGAAGCTGATCTACCGATCCTCTTAAGACTAGCTAAACACTGAATCAACCTTGATTCAGTCCTCTCAAGATCCGACCAACCTTGGTCTCTTAAGGAACTTTACAATATAGAGTAAAGGGTTTCGGGTTTACAAGAAGTGCTTCTAAAAAGCTAATAGTAAACTCAGATGTTTAAGAACAGTGAAGAAATAATGCTAAGAAATTGGTTCGTATAAGTTGAATGATTTCAGCAAGGTTTCTTAGCCTCTTTCTTCTTTCTTCAGCCTTTATATACTCCAAGACTTGTGATGTAGCCGTTGCTAGGGTTTTGTCCGTTAGAGTGGCAATCTTGTAATATCAGACTGCTAGACTGAACGAGGTAGGTGGCGGACAGACTGAGTCTTGTACGATTTGTACTATGATAGCGACCTGTCCTTTCATCAGTTGACTTGAGATCTGAGGGCTTCAGATAAACGTTGGTGAAGCTACTGATCATCGTCAGATTAAAGCTTTGGATTCTTCTGACCTTGCAACTTCTGCTTCTGAACAAGTTCCTCAGAACTTCTGAACGTCAGAGCTAGAATAGCTTGGGTCTTCGGAACCAACTTCTTGCTGGTCTTCAGAACTTGAGTCTTCTACTTCTGGACCGTTCCACTGGAACATCTGGTCTTCAGAACTTCTGACTCTGGTACTTCAGAACCTCTTGAGAGCTTGTATCTTCAGAACTTCTGAAGAATTTGCCACTGTTCTGAACGAACATGGTACGCTTTAGAGCTCTCTTTTTAGTATCCCTTGGTTCTTCTTCTTCTGAATAGATAGTCTTGGGTCAGATTCAGAACCTGTTTGTCACAACTAAAAAAGACAAACGTTAGGGTACCACAATTGTTCATCATCACAAACCTTAATTGTAATCATCAAAATATAGAGATGCAACCACTGATCAAATCTTGATCTTACATGGCCAATCTCGATCATCTGCAGATGAACAATCACAAGGGGACCCACACAGTCAACCTAAGTCACGTGGAGACCTACCCGGTCCATCCACCAATCACTCAGGGAGACCCACACAGTCAATCTCTATCCCATGACTAAATCATGGTTATCACGTGGAGACCAAACCGGTCCATCCACCAAATCACGCTCGCGTGCAAGCCCATCGTTCTCATGGACTATAGTCTACTTGACCTATGTCCGTTTAATTTAAGGTTCACTTGCAAGCGAGTTAATTCTCTTTCTCTAAGTCAAGTCATCCTAGAGTCTTTTAATCTCCTCACAAAACTAAAAAATATCAACACCACATTTACAGAGCCCAAAAGGGAATTACAGCTAGGTGACCGACCGTTTTTGTACAAATAACCAATTAAACAGTGTGAAGTCATTTAAGAATAGCCATATACATAAAATCATGCATATGATGTCACAACAGCACCACAAGGCAAGTACCAAGGCTCATGAAATCAAGCTTAACAGCATATAACTCTCAGCATCTCCTAAACACATGTTCCTAAACTAAACTTCAAAACATTTTCGCAACTCAACATATTGACAACAGAAACAACTTTCACAAAAACAGAGCCACATAATGCATATTTCAACCAAAAATCACGTATGATACCTTTCTAGAAAGCTATTTTAAATATCTACAACTCTCTAGTTAAACACTTGTTCATTTGAGTCCTAGAATTAGGTGATATTAGGCCTTAAAGCTTACTGTCCGGAACAGGAAAAATAGTTACTAAAAACGACCTGCAGACCACATTACTAAACCAAAATTATGATGTTATATGTCTGGAAAGCTATTTCGAAACTCTACAACTTTCATTTTAATCACTTTTTCCTTTGACTACCAGAAATAGGTGAAAATGGGCTCTGAAGTCCGTTGTCCAGTACAGGAGACTGGCAGCGAAACTTCCACCTCTAGTTTAAGTTATAAACTCTTTCAGCCCAAGGCTTTAAGCTATGTTCCAGCAATAAAAATCAAATCACATAGGTCTCATATCATAAAAGTACAGCAAGCAAACCTTCAACTCAAACCCTCATGCAAACCCTAAAAAATCAAGATTTTTCACATCCAAATATAGCAACAAGTTCCTAACAAACTACCCAAGTCCTAGGACCAGCCCTTACCTTGATTAAGAGTGATAAAATCAGAAGTAGGGTGATGAAGAAAGAATCAAAAGCTGCTGTCCAAGACCCTCTCTTCCTCCTCCTCCTCGCGGTCTCACTCTCTCTCGCGAACTCTCTCTCCTACGCGCAAGCTTCGAGCGGCGGTGATGGCGGCTAGGAGCGGCGGCCTCCTCCTTGTCTCTCTCGACTTCTCTATCTTTTCTCTCTGTGTTCTCACGTGAAAGTTGTTTGAGGTTTCTAATTCTGAATGGTGATGAAAAATAGGGTTTTCCCCCCTATTTCCCCATGCAAAACCGGCGGCCACACACCCTTGTGGGCTAGGGTTTGATTTTCTTCTCTTCACTTAAGCCCAAGCCTAATCAACCTTGACCCATTAATCAGCTCTTAATCAGGTCTGAAATCAATTAAAAACCTAGGCCCATTTACGTAAAAAGACATGCTAAATCGGAATTAAAAGAAAAACAGCTCAATTAATTCGTTGATACTGTACAGCCAGAACCACCGTCACTATAACGCAAATATCTCGAGCTACAGAGGTCGGAATGACCTGATTCCACTTCGAGAATTTTCTTAACTTAAAGGGCTATAACTCCCATGAAGGGAGGTTTCCTAAATGAGGTCTTTAAGTCCCTCTAAAAAGTCACACAAGATGACAGCTAAAATCTGTCAAAACTCAAACTTAACCAAAATCTCATTTTATTCAATCCATCATCAAGGCTTTACAAAAATAAGGTCTAGGGCCTTACACTTGTTGCACCTCCGTGCAAATTCCATGCAATCCTTCCTTAGCGTTGGCTAGTAAAATCCTGCTCTCAACACCTTGCATGCCCAAGACCTTCCTCCTAAGTGACTGGCACAGACCCCCTCATGAACCTTAGACATGATGGCGTCATATTTCTCTGGGGGTAGACACCTCAGCAGTGGCGATGAGAATCCCCGCCGGAACAAGTGGCCATCGACGAGCGTGTAGTGGCTGGCTTCTCTTCTTTGCTCCTTCGTGTATTGTTCGACCTTGGTCGGGTCCCCGACGAGTATGTCGCGTATAGGTCCCATCCAGGTGGCTCCTATATCTACGCAGCTCACCAACTCTCCTTTGATACTGGGACGTGCTAGCGTTTCTTGTATCACACTCTGATTGTTTCCCGGCTTCCGAGTGCTTGCTAACTTGGCTAGGGCATCCGCCCTCTGGTTTTGCGTCCTAGGGACATATTCTACAACAACCTCTCGAAGTCGGGCCATCAAATACCTTACTCGCTCTAAGTATTTGATCAGATTGGGCTCCTTTACTTGGAAAGCCCCCATTACCTGACTCTCCACCAATTGTGAGTCTGTCCTAATAAGCAAACTTTCAATTTTAACTTCAATCGCCAACTTGAGCTCAGCGATCAAAGCCTCATACTCCGCCTGATTGTTTGAGGCCTGAAATTCAAACTTCAAAGATTGTTCCCGGGCGAACTCCCCTGGTCCTTCAAGCGTAACTCTCGCGCCGCTACCGTCGCTGTTGGAAGAGCTGTCAACGAACAGGGTCCATTGAGTACTCACCCTTTCACCGGAATCAGGAGTTAAGTCCACAACAAAATCTACCAACGACTGAGCGCTCATAGTCCCGTGCTTGTCGTACTACAACCCGTATTCTGACAGCTCCACAGACCACGCGACCAATCTTCTTGACAAATCGGGCTTTTGCAGAACCTGTCTCAAAGGTAAATCTGTTTGCACCCTTACTGGAAAACTTTGGAAATAGGGTCTTAGTCGGCGAGCCGTCACCAAGACCGCCAACGCTGCCTTCTCAATCTTCTGATACCTGACTTATGCGCCCTGTAAAGTGTGACTTACAAAGTACAATATCCTCTGCTCGTCGTTGATCTATTGAAGGATAACAGAGCTAATCGCGTTGGCGCTTATGGCGAAATATAAGTGGAGTGGGGACCCTTGCTCTGGGCGAGACAGAACCGGCGGGGTTGACAGGAGCTCTTTTAAACGAGTGAAAGCTTCTTCACATTCCGCCGTCCACTCGAACGTAGCATTTTTCCTAAGACACCTGAAAAAAGGAGCCGACCTGTCACCTGACCAGGGGAGGAACCTTGATAGAGCCGCCACTCGCCCCGTCAGACGTTGGACCTCCTTCGCCGTGGTTGGGCTTTTCATATGCTGAATCACCTTGCACTTAACGGGGTTGATCTCAATTCCTCTTGAAGTGATCATGAAGCCCAAAAACTTCCCGCCCTGTATGCCAAACGAGCATTTCTCTGGGTTAAGTCGCATGTTGTGCTTGCGGATCTCCGCCAACGCATCTGATAGGTCTTGGTGATGTCGTGATGGTTCGCCCCTAAAGCTGATTTTACTATCATATCGTCTACGTAGACCTCCATGTTCTTTCCGATCTGTTTAACAAATACCCTATCCATCAACATGGTTCGATAACAATCGTTAACCCTAGCAGTCATGAACGTCGTCTTGTCCTCGTCCGACGGGTGCATCCGAATATGATGATACCCCGAATAGGCGTTCATCAAGCTGAGTAACTCGTTCCCAGAGGCGCCATCAACCAATTTATTGATGCTGGGAAGGGGATAAGAATCTTTTGGGCATGCCTTATTGAGATCAGTGTAATCTACGCACATTCGCCATTTCCCATTCGCCTTTTTTTACCATCACCACATTTGCCAGCCACGTTGGATACTTGACTTCTTTGATAAATTCTGCTGCTAGGAGTTTGTCGACTTCCAGTTGCGTCGCCTTTCCCTTATCGCCACCTATGCGACGCCGAACCTGTGAGACCGGCTTAACACTGGGATTCAACGCGAGTCAGTGGCAGATGAAATTTGGGTCTATTCCTGGCATGTCTTTACAGCTCCACGCGAAGAGGTCTAGATTTTCACCGAGCAAATTTCCCAAGCGCTCCTCCTGTTCACTAGAAAGCTTGGTTCCGATCTTTAACACTCGCTCGCCAAACTGCAATGCCTTGGTTTCTTCGATCGGTGTGGGTCTGTTTAGCTGCCCCTCGCCCCTTGGATCTACATTGTTATCTGGCGTTTCGATCTCGTAACAACGATGACCGACTTCCGCGCTTTTCTTTCCGTACAGATCCAGGAAGTTACTGTAACATTCCCTTGCCGTTTTTTGATCAACCTTAAGCTTTCCAATCTTCCCGTTACTTAGCGGATATTTAACCGCCAGATGTACTGTTGAGATCACTGCACAAAGCCGATTCAAGGTGTGTCTGCCAATGATTATGTTGTTTGAGGCCACGACCTGCAGCACGAGGTATCTAATCCTCAAGACTTCCACATTTCCTTCCTCGCCGAAGATTGTGTCCAAATTGATATAGCCCTGAACCACGACCTTCTCGCCAGCAAAACCCACAAGCGTTTCTGCCTAAGGTGTCAAGTCGATGTCGGATAGCCCCAACTTATCGAATGCATCCCTATAAATGATATCAGCTGAACTTTCCTGGTCTAAGAGCACTCGCCTGACATTGAAAATGTTTACCCTCCGCTGGACCACTATCAGATCGTCCTTGTGGGGTTTAACCCCGTCAAAGTCTGCCATCGAGATTGTAATGTCTGGATGTTCAAATCCAAAAGGAATCTCATGGACAGAGTTCATCGCCCGCACGTACCTCTTTCTTGCCGCGTGGGTGTCGCCCCCGCCGCCGAATCCTCCGGCGATGGTGTTTATGGTTCCTGCTGGCGGTACTAGGCTGTGCGTGAAAGTCTTATTCGAGCCCCACTCCTCGATCGCCTGTGCCTCCTTTTCCTGGTTTCTCGTCGGTCCTCCGCGGTGATTGCCCTGCCTCTTCTCAACATCACGCCGGTCATTGCGGCGGGGGTCGTCATACTGCCGGTCATCCCACTTTCGGTCATCATACTGACGATTGTCTTTCTAATGTTCACCTTTTTTCCGGTCATCGAACTGGCGATCATCTCCCTGGCTATATCGCCTTGTGCTTCCCGCCTTTACCAATTTTTCTATTTCTCGCTTTAAAGTCCAGTAGTTGTCGGTGTCGTATCCTATCGAACGGTGATACTCACACCACTTATTCAAATCTGTACCCCGTGGCTTGTACATTGGCATCTCAAGCTCATCTACTGGGCATGTCCCCTTACCCCCCCCCCCCCGAAATGCATCACCAAGGTTAGTGTTAGGCACCATGTCTGTTTGCTCACGCCGTTGATAGCCTTGTGATTGCCAAGGGCGTCGACGCTCATAATCTTCTCTTGGCGAATACAACTGCCCTCTAGTAGGTTTCACCGTTGCCTTCGCCTTTTCCTCTTTGCGCCGGCTCCCGTCACCTCGCTCGCCACCGTACCTATCCTTTCTCGAGTGTTTAACTGACATCCCGTCCTTTTCTATTTTCGCGCGCGTGCATTTAAACGCATCATCCTCTTCATCCAGAATGTACGTGCTAGCCCGAGCGCGCACCTCCGCCATGGACTGAGCCGGTTTTCTGCTCAGCTTGCAGTTCAACTTCCCTGGCAGCAAACCGTTCTTGAAAGCCAAGGCACAAGAACGCAGCTCAACGTCCTCCATCTTCACAGAAGCCGCGCTGTATCGCGCCATAAATTTCTTAAAAGACTCGCCCTCTTGCTGACGGATGTTGTACAGATCATTGATCGTCACCTGCTGAACCTTGTTCGCAGAGAATTGCACTAGGAATTTTGAAGAAAAATCACGAAAATTCGAAATCGAGCCTCGCGGTAAAGTTGTGAACCACGCCATCGCCGTCGACTTGAATGTGGAAGGAAACATCCTGCATTTTACTGCATCCGACGCTGAACTGATTACCATTTTTGTGTTGAAGTACAAGAGATGATCCTTAGGATCCGAGTCTCCACTATACGATTCCAAGACTGACGAAACTCCGCCACTGTATCTGCCTCGCGAGAGCCATCGTCCTGCTGCTCCCGACGGAAAAAATCGAGCTGCGCCTGCAAATGTGCATTCCGCTACTGAATATCACCGATACCACGCATCATCTAACGCCATTCTCCCTGAGTAACTTGCATAGGGGGATTCTGAGGTGATAGAAGGCGAGGATGACTGAGATTGCGGAGGAGACTGAGGAGGCGGAAGAGGAGGTGGAGGAGGTGGAACCGCTGGCTCCACCTGTGGTGCCTGCTGCAAAGGAGGCGATTCGCGGTGCACTTGCTGGATACGGCGTAGAGGTGAGACATGTCGTCGTCCCGGGGAATCGCCCTGTCTCCTGCGACGGGTTTCCATCTTCCAGGACGCAATCGGAAGTTGTTTAAGCTCTAGAAAGACACTCGAGAACTCGATCTCAAATGCAAACGAAAAATTGAAACCTAATCAACTTGAGCACGCAATCAACCCTTGTGGTTTGGGAATTGAAAGTCTAACGATCCCCACAGACGACGCCAAATGTTCCAGTATAGAACATTACTAGGCAGAGTAGTGCCTAGAGGGAGGGGTGAATGCTTAGAGAGAGAGAGAAGGAAAAAAAGAGGGAAGAGGGAATCTCTGAATTTTACTTGTTTATTTGGAAATTGAGTCAAGAGCCTTTACAATAGATAACTGCTACCTATTTATAGTGCGGGAGGGTATGGGCCCCGCATAACTAACTTGCCTTGGGTGGGCCACTTGGGCTGCACCTAGGCCCCACGAAGAGGCCAAACGCTCTGCCACATGGCGGGCGTTGCCCCTATAGGGCTCGCCCGGTCCAGTTTCTTTCTTCTAGAATAATGGGGATGTCATTTTTTGTTTTTATCTTGTGGTCCTGAGATTTAGAAACATGAACCTAAGTTGTAGTCATTTTTACACGAATCATTAATTGATTTTATGAAAATAGATTAGGACTCTATGGCAATTATTGTTCAATGGTAGGACGACTTCATGTCTGTTGGATCTTGTAACCTTAGAAGCATCTGCTGATTAAAGCAATGACTTAAAAATTTGAGAGACCGGCACATAGTAAAACAAATATTTCCTGCTCGGCCATGTGATGCCCTGCACTAATGTAGTACGAGACCTAGTTTAATTGATTAATTAAGAATTTACACAATGAATTTTAAACGCAAGTCAGATGTGGGTGAATGATTTGTACAAACAACGATCGATGAGTAATCTCCATTCTTTGCCTGCATCTGCATTTGTTTGTAGCTATACTGCCTATACACATCACTAGATCATGTCAACTATTAAGTACTGGTTTTGGATACATGTTCAGTGTAGCAATTATATTAAATTAGAACACAACACTTACTTGTTGAAGACACGATTTTGGAGAAGAAGGATTGATGTCCTTGATTTAATTCACCTAAAATGTTCAATGACCAGATCTTCCTCTGTATCTCACACTCCCTTTCACAACTCTCAATGGGGCAAGTTGTGGAGCAGACAAATTTCTGATGTCGTGATTACATAGGGACCTAGCCAAACATGTTATAACTCTAGTCCCTTCCCATTATGGGCCAAGGGTATGGTCCACACTTTAACTCACACGAATCAAATTACAGATGCTCAGGCCCAATTAAAAGAGATCACATAATAAATAAAAGATCCCAATGCACCCCTATCAGAATTATTAATTAGCCCGTTTTTCACAAACAAAATAACAATTAATTGTAGACCACAAAACGTTAGATAAATCTAACATTTTTATCTTAATTCACAATAAGAGTTTCATAATTAACTTTTTTATCTTAAAGTAGGCGTCCATATTCATTCCTATCTATGGATATCAAGCATAGCCTTGTTAATTAAAATCACATATATGATCTGAGGGTTAGCTCAAGTGGTAAGAGCTAGGGGACACAGGGGTTGGGGAGGGGAAGGTCCAGGGTTCGAATCCTAGAAGGGAAATTTAAAAGGATTTTCTAACTTACTAACAACTAACCACTAACATTTGCCTATTATAAAAAAACATATGATCCAAGGAAGATCAGCATAAAACAATATATGAAGCTCATTTTGAGAAAACTTTATTAATAAATGCGTAGAACTATATTTAAAATCAAAAGAAACACACGCACACACTTGCACTATGAAAAGCTCGCTCATCATCAATACATATGATTTATGCACATTATTTGTGATATGATAAGTTTTATTAGATTTTTTTTTTGCATTATATTGATGAGTCAGTTTTGAGCTTTTAATGGAAAAATAATTAATTCTTCATTTTTAGCTTTTATGACCATTTGCACTAGAACAGATTGAGTCTCGAGCTACAATTGTTGGGATGGGATAAATAATATTTCATTGGAAAGCTAGAAGGAATCTCTAAAACTCTCATACTGAGTTTCACTGCTAGATCGGTCTCAAACTTGGTCAAAATTCATTTGCAAGCTTGTTGATGCTAGAACTTGCGAGTTTTAACAGTTTGGACTAAAACGGTCATATTTTGGGCTATAGAACTTGGAGTCAGACTCTGTTTGAAGTCACGCGAAGATAACTTAAAAGGCTACACCTTTCGTGGAGAAATCCAGTGATGATTAGGCCATTAAATGGGCCTCACAATAGAGAGACCGGCGCATAGTTACACAAATATTTGTCTTGTTCATCCATGTGATACACTGCACGGTTGTCTTAGGACGAACCCTAGTTTAGTTAAGGTTTAATTGCACTTTTGGTCCAACTTATACCCTCAGTTTCGTTTTGGTCCTTCCAAAAAAAATTAAAACTTGCACTTTTCGTCCCACACGTTTACCTCTGTTTGCAATTTTGGTTTTCCATCTAAAATTTAACGATTTTTGAATTAAAAATTATTAAAATATAAAAACCCAGAATCTTCAAACTTCTTCAAATTCATCTTCATCATCTTCAAATATCTTCTATCATCTTCATAAACAAAATTCATAAAAAAAACAAACTTTTTTCCAAATTTTCTTATGTTATATATATATATATATATATATATATATATATATATATATATTAATCTTCTCAACTTTTCATATTCTCCCCTCTCCCACTATACAACCCCACTGTTAACCCCAAACCTAAACCTCAACCCCTCCCCAACCCAAACTAGCGCCATAAATGGGTGAAGAAAGAAAGAAACAGGATAAGTTCTAGCTTCATGTTGATGGGTAGGAGGAAAATTGAAAATTTTACTTCGGATCTGTGATTTTTCAGATCTAAAAATCTAAGTTCATGAGAGAAGGAAAAGGAAAAGAAGGTGAGAAAGAGCAACAGAGGCAGTGGTGGACTCCATTGACAAAGGCTTTAGCCTTCAATCATTTTTCTTGGTTGTCATCGTTCATCCTAGCACCAGTGCACCTTGATCTCTGTCGTCTTTAATTAATTGAGAATTAAGGAATGAATTATAAGCTCGTATCAGATGTGTTCAGTCCTAAGGTCTAACAATGGTTATAAAGTATCCTTGATAAACCCTAGCAGAGCTAAAAGAATATATGTGATGTATGAATAAGGAAATTATCTCATTAATGATCAAAAAGGTACCTAGTACAAGGTGAGGACACCCCTTTTATAGTGGGAGTGGTCCTTATCTAGAATATTCATGGATTTGGGCCTTGCAAATCCCAATGCGAAATAAGACAAATATATATACCCCTAAATATAAACAAGACAAAGTAACCCGGGCCCACGTCTTCCTGCTGGGACCCATGCCTTTATCCATAAGGCAATAGTCTTACTGGGCGGGTCAACGGGCTTGTGCTGACCCGCCCAGTCCACAAGCCCACAAGACATGAAGTTTCGCCTCTCTTGGAGCTGAAATGTCTTATGATTGGAGCGAAAAAGCCATACCGCCTTCATAGAAGCAACTCGCCTTATCTGACCTAGCCCACAGGCCCACAAGACATGAAGCCTCGCCTCTTTTGGAGCTGTCATGTCTTAAAAAATACGTACAAGACCGCCCTTTTATTCTCAATCGCCCAAAGTGTCTAACTTATCTCGTACCGTTTCGTGTAGCGTTGCACCGTTACCGAGAAGTTGTCATCATTAGCATTCAACTGCCGCTGTCTTTTCACGCGGGATTCGAGGCATTGCCTCGTTTCGTGAAAACGTTAAAAATTGATCGTGTCGTTTCCTCTTATTTTCTCTTTCTTCATTCAGTTTTTCTATAAAACCCCAAAGTCTCTTCCTTTATTTTCTTTTACTTCTCCTTACTTTCACCTTTGTTTTACTCAGAGTATCTTGAAGCTTTCTGTTCTCAACAGCCGTCGCTATTCTTGTGACCTTCCACTGCTCCGACCACCATAGCTCGTTGCTTTCCAGTTACCTCGCTTACCTTCGGTCAGTTTCTCTCTTTTCTCTTTATTTTTTGCTTTTTCTTCTCATCTTCTTCCCATGAAGCTTCCCAAAATGTCTGCACAATGTCAAACCTATTCCTCTTTTTCTCTTAATTCTGAGTCTGACGACGATAGAACCACCGTTAGTCAAGAAGTTATTAAGGTTGATTCTGATTCCGAATCCAACAACTCGCCCTCCACTTCAAACCTTGCCAACAAGAAAACCCGCTCCATAACTTCTCACCTTTCTTCAGATAATCCTTCCATCTCGAAAGATTGGCGCACTAGTGAAAAGTGCATGGATAATAAGTGCCTTTTCCGTTCCATTTGGAATAGCGTTCAATCTTTGAATAATAATCGCCTCAACGCCTAGGGTTTTATTAGAGTAAACCTTGAAACCGGCCATAACGATGATTTGTCCCTAAATGTCTCCCCTTGTGATGATAATGGCGTTGTCACCCTTAAACCCTCAGGGGCCGATGGTGCGGCTGCTTGGTTTTTTCTTCATGGATATATTTTTACCAAGCTTTTCATGAAGCTCCCCTTTTGTCCTTTTGTCTGTGACATACTTACTTTCTTAAACGTCGCCACGTGTCAGCTCTTACCAAACGTCTGGGGTTTCATTCGCTGCTTTGAATTGTTGTGTGAGCAGCTAAACTTCACCCCCACTTACCCCTTATTTTTCTATTTCTACAAAACTAGCATCGCCAAACCCTCTTGTGTGTCTTTTGTTCCTCTCTCGGCCCGCCCCAATATGTCCATCTTTAAACCTTTAAAGAGTAATTTCAAACATTGGCAGAAGAAGTTTTTTAAGATCGTTCACTCTCCATAAATTCCCAATCTTATCCTTGACTCAAAAGATCGCCCTTTGTTCCCTTTACATTGGATTGTGAACCCTCGTCGTGATATTACTGTTGTGCTCGAGGCGTTGACCGAGGAGGACCAACAGGTCGCCTTATACATCCTTACCCTTCCTCAAATTTCCTGTTGTGACCTTCTCCAGGCCACCAAAGATGAGAAACTTCAAGATTTTTTTGTAAGTTTAGATTTATCGAATATAAATCTTGTAGTGACAGTCTTCTTTGATCGCCTGTTGTTGACTTGTATATTCTTTACTTTGTGTACAGCTGATATGGGCAAGAGCAAGGGCGGCGTCAATCCTGACAGCATGCAGGCCTTTATTTCGAGCCAGGTCGAAACTGTTAAAGGTCAGAGAAAGAATGAGAAGAAGGACCCCAAGGGCGAAAGAAATAAGTCGCCGCTGGTTGATGATCGTGAGCCCAAACGCCAGAAATCTGGTGGCTCTTCCAAAAATGATCCTAAGGAAACAACTTTGACTGATTCTTTGTCTAAGGCTCACAGGGAGAGAAAACCTCACCACAACATTCCCCCACCCAAGCATCAAACTCCTGGTGCTTTTGACAACTTGGTGGTCGCCTCTAGCCCTGTTCCTCAATCATCGCGAGACGCGGTGCCCGGTAGTGACACCGGCGCTCTTCACAGCGTTTTCGACACTAAATTCAATGGGCTCCATTTTATGGAGAGGAATTTTAATACCCAAATTCCTCATGAAGTGGCCTGTCAAGGTGTCCGAGGTGCGGTGACCCTCGCCGTGAACTAAGCCCTCGCCGCTGCCAGCTGTGCCGCCGCTATTCTCCCTCATCTGAAGAACATTGAAACTGAGAAGGCCTGCGCCCAACTGAAGCTTGAAGAGGCTAAGGCGGCCTATTCCCATTTGAAAACTAAGACGGATACCGCTGCTAAGCGTGCTCATACTGCCAAGAAGCAAACTAAAGATGCTTTGGCCGGTGTTCGTCGTCAATTACAAGGGGCGACGGAGGATCTCACCAAGGAGAGGGCTGCGAAAACGGGTCTTAAAACCAAGCTTGATGCTGCGGAGAAAAAGATCAAGAAGCTTGAGGCCGAGTTGAAGGAATCTAACGAGACTCTTTTGGAAAATAGTTCTCGCCAGTATGTCCTTCGTCATCTAGGCGCCAAGGCTCAACTGCAGATTTTGTATCCTAAGTTGGATTTCTCCCAATTTGGCTTCATGAAGAAAATTGTGGATGGAAAGGTCATTGGTCCCGCCGATCCCGACGTGCGCAGCCTTCCCTTTATGCAAGAATCTGATGATGAGGAAGCCACGGGCGAGGGCGTGAAGAAAGTTGCCACCAACACCGATGGAGAAACCCAAGGCGAGGGCGTGGAGAAAGATGCCTCCAATGCTGATGCAGACAAGTGAAGAATAACTAAGTTTAAATTTTTCTGCCTGTTTGTAATTGGGCTCTTTGTTTTTAAGTTGTTATTGCTTGGATCTTGGGCCTCGCCCTTCTCTTTTTTTTTTGTAATGACTATGATATTTGGGCCTTGCCCCTTTTCCATTTTTAATTACCATGTGCCGCAATTAATATGATTTTATTGGCTTTTTTACTGAGGCTTTGATCACCCTTTGGCGAGGCTTTTTTATGCTTGGTACAATGGCCAAGGCTTAGGCACATTTTACTGGCCTTAGTCGTTTTACGGACGGGGCTTGGGTTCTAGTGGCCACTAGAATTGCCAAGGCTATGTGATGAAAGGATATTTAATGAAGAGGTTTTCCTCCACTAACTACTATCAAATCCCTTTCAAGACTCAATCGTAGTATAGTATCGGGTTTTATCGTCTCCACAGGGATTGTGTTGCTACATGTTAATCTCACTAGTTAGATATTGTTGGAACAGTTTAACCATGATATGTGTTTTACTTAAATTTCAATAAGGGAAAATATGAATAAAGCGATAAAAGAATTCACGGAGGTAAACAAAGAAGAAAGCGTATTTGGAAAATGAGTTCACTTGATTTACAACTTATTCTCAACCAATATACTTTTATAAGATGAAATTAACATTTAAGATGTCGATAAGAGTTATTCACCAACTAATTTCTTAGCTAAGCGAATCTACCCATGCTGAACCTAGCCTTAATCTCTTAAGCCCTAGTGATCATAAAAGGAGCATTATAGCACATACCTACTCGATAAGACATTCCCAAGCTCTGTTCCTAACCCAAGAAGTTCATGTCCTAGTGGATAGAATCTCTGACTGTCACTAAAGAAATCCTAATAGTTCCTACTAGATAATCCTATCCTAGAGAGGTGACTATCCCGACTTGTCACTCGGTTTAGATCTCTTTTCCAACTCATGATAATCATACCTAAGAGTTAATGTCTCCTATTGTCACCTAGAAAACCTTAACCCTACCTAAGACATGTCTTTCTTAAGATGACTGATGCAAGGGTGGTTCCTGTCATAAACTAAATTTACACCAACTTCTCAATTGTCATGTAAATCCTAAAAAGCATCACATTGGTAAAAGATACATGAACGCGCAAAGAGAATTAATAACCTAAGACATAGGAATTTTTCCCCTTTATATGAACTAAGCTACATTAACTCATATCAATTTCTCAATCTATTTATGAATTAATATAAACTCTTTAAATTACCAATTAACCAATTGAAGCATTAAACATAGAGAGAAACACCAAATAATGAAAACTCATAATTATAATTGCATAAAAGTATATTGAACAAGAAAGAAAGTCAAATAAGTCATTCCAAATACCAAAAGAGAGTCAAAACAATAAAATAGGTAAAGAGAAAAGCAAAACCCAAAATAGAACGGAGTCATGGACATCCGAAGAAGTTGTCACCTCCTCCATGGCCCTGACACCGGCCCTCAAGGGCCTAGCCTTCCTCTCCACCAAGAAATTGCCTCCAAGTCTCCCAAAGGTTTTTTATTTGATTTAGGAGAAAAGAAAGATGAAAAAAGGATCCAAAAAAATAGATTTAAAACTGATTTTATAATGATTTTTCGTAGCCTGTGCGTTTTTGTCTTTTTCTGATGAGCAGATGATCCGGCGTATTCAGGCACACCGTAACACGGTGCACCCGCGTGCATCTGGTGCATTTTCTTCCAGCCACGGACACGTGTCACGATCCCAGCGCAGGTGCATGGTAAGCTCGTGCACTTGCACTTCGCATGATTCCAGCCTCCATAATTCTATTTTAATTCCGAATTTTCTCTATATTCTCCTAAAATAAATCAAATAAAAATAGATAAAAGATAAAAATAAGATAACACCTTAAAATAAAATTATCTAATCCTAAATTAAAGTAAATAAATCCTAATAATAATTAAATAGAATATAAAGCTAATTTAAATCCTAATAAAATCTAGAAAATTAATATAAAATGTAAAAAATACTAAAACTAAATAAAAATATTAAAATACATGAAATAAGCCTAAAGTGTCCTAAAATGACTAAAATATCTTAAATATTATAGTAAAATGCATGCAAATAAACTAGGAAAATAGCCTTAAATCCCGGGTCATCACTATGTTTGCTCAGTGATGACACTTTCTGATTGCGAAAGCTTTTTGTCATACTAGATCATCGCCATAGAAAAATTGATTAAGAAAGTTCATGAGTTAGATCTTGTCAGTTGTGACGAATATCATACTGTAAAACTTTTCTCATTTCTTTAAATAAAACTAGGATCTATAGATCCTTACATGAGAGTTTCCTCCCTTCTTTTACATAGGTCGCCTCATTAAAAACCTTTTTCAAGGAAAAAAGAGTGCGACTTTCTTGTACTTAACTATAATATTGTCTCAAACTGGAGGCGTTCCACGTGCGACGCACTGCACCGCCATCAAGTTGTTCAAGCTTGTACGCCCCTGCGCCTACTTCGGCTTTAACCCTAAAGGGTCCTTCCCAGTTTGCTGTCAACTTGTTTTTTTCTGAAGTCAACGTTCTTTCACACAACACTAGGTCTCCCGCCTTCATTTTTCTGGGGGCGACCTTGGTTGCGTATTTACGGGCGACCCTTACTTTTCCAGCTTCATTGCGTAAGTGCGCCTCTCTTTGCAATTCTGGAAGCATGATTAAGTTTGCAATCAAATTGTCGTTGTTTTCCTCTTCATTCCTGTTCATAACTCTCCAGCTTTGGTTTTCTACTTCTACGGGCAACATAGCATCAGAACCATAGGTCAGCTTATAGGCCGTTTCCCTGGTACTTGTTTGCACCGTAGTGTTATACGCCCACAAGACTCTTGGTAACTCTTCCGCCCACCATCCTTTCGCCTCATCTAGTTTTTTCTTCAACCCATTCAGTATGACCTTGTTGGCCGCTTCAGCTTGGCCATTTGTTTGGGGATGCTCGACTGAAGCGAAACGCATGTCAATTCCTAGGTCAGCACAAAAGTCTTTGGTCAATGCACTAGTGAATTGTGTGCCATTGTCCATGACCAAAGCCATTGGAACTCCAAAGCGACACACAACTCGCCGCCACAAGAAATTTCTTATCTTGCCTGCAATAATAGTTGCTAGTGCTTCAGCTTCTATCCACTTGGTGAAATAATCCACCGCCACCACGATGAATTTCATTTGAGCCTTAGCTTTTGGGAAAGGTCTCAGGATGTCCGTCCCCTACATGGCGAAAGGCCATGGGGCGGTCATTATTGTGAGTTGTTCAGGCGGTGCCTTGTGTACATCAGAAAAAATTTGACACTTCGAGCATTTCTTCACATATTCAAGGCAATATTTTTTGATAGTTGGCCAATAGAATCCAGCCCTGAGTACTTTCACAGCCAAAGAACGCCCTCCAATGTGGCTTGAGCAGACTCCTTCATGAACTTCAGCCATTATTTCCTGAAACTTAGCGGTATCTACGCATTTAAGCATTGGGGACATAATCCCTCGCCTATACAATTGTCCCCCAACCAAGGTATAAAAGCTAGCCTCTCTTCTTTTTCCCCTGGTATTTTTGGTTTCATCCTGAGGTTGCTGACTTAAAAATTCGATAATCGGATCCATCCAAGATGGTCCAGCGTTCTCTATAGCCTTTGCCACTTTAAATTCAACCATATATGTACTTGGGCGGGGTAGGGTTTCCTGTATCACAGTTTGGTAATTCCCGAGTCGCCCAGTTCTTGCCAATTTAGCCAATGCATCTGCGCGCTCATTCTGGCTTCTTGGTATGTGCTCAATCTTAACTTGTCTGATCGCCTGAATAAGCCTCTGGACAATTTCCAGATACTTAGACAGTTGTGGGTCCTTCACCTGGTACTCATCGCGAACTTGCTTTACAACCAACTGAGAGTCGCCCTTTATGTATAGTTTCTGCACTCCCAGTTCAATGGCAAGTCTCAGACCAGCTATCAATGCCTCATACTCAACCTGATTGTTGCTCGCCCGGAATTCAAACTTTAACGATTGTTCAATCAGCATTCTATCTGGGCTTTCGATTGACACACCAGCCCCACTTCCTGATTCATTTGACGAACCATCAACTGAAAGTACCCACTCTGAATTTTCTTTGTCACCTTCAGTAGGCGTTAGTTCTGCTTCAAAGTCAATCAAACTTTGAACTGTGACTTGTCCTCTTAGCTCATAAATGATGTCGTATTCTGACAGTTCTACCGACCAACTAACCAGTCGCCCTGATAAATCAGGTTTCTGTAAAACTTGCCGCAGAGGAATGTCAATCTTGACCCTTATTTGAAAGCTCTAAAAGTATGGCCGAAGTCGCCTGGCCGTTTTCAGTATTGCTAGAGCTGCCTTTTCTATTTTTTGGTAACGCACCTCTGCCCCTTGCAGTGTATGACTAATAAAGTATATGATTTTGTACTACTTGTTTTCTTTCTGAAGCAAGACTGTGCTGACCGCCGCATCGATGACCGTCAGGTAAAGAGTCAAAGGAATCGCCGGTGTAGGTTTGGCCAGCATAGGTGGTGAGGCCAACAGCTCTTTCAGCTGTTGGAAAGCGTCTTCACACACCCATGTCCATTGAAAGGTTGTATTCTTTTTTAAGCATGCAAAAAATGGTGCCGCCTTATCGCCTGCCTTTGGCAAAAAGCGAGATAAGGCCGCCAATCGTCCTGTCAACCTTTGGACCTCTCGAATGTTAGACGGGCTTTTCATGTCCAAAATAGCCTTGCATTTCTCTGGATTAACCTCGATCCCCCTTGAAGTGATCATAAATCCTAGGAATTTACCGCCCAAAATTCTGAAGGAACACTTTTCCAGATTCAACCTCATGTTATACTTCCTGATCTGTGTGAATGCCTCGGCCATGTCTTTGTGGTGCTCGCCCCCTTTAACAGTTTTAACAATCATATCATCCACGTAAACTTCCATATTTCTTCCCACTTGGCTTGCAAAAACTTTGTCCATCAAACCCGGGTAAGTTGCTCCTGCATTTTTTAATCCAAAAGGCATTGTCCTATAGCAGTAATTCGCCTGACTAGTCATGAACGCCGTTTTTTCCTCGTCTGGGCGGTACATCATGATTTGATTGTAACCCGAATATGCATCCATCAAACTTAGCATTTCATTTCCAGAAGCCCCATCTACTAACTTATCCACGTTTGGGAGTGGATATGAATCCTTTGGGCACACCTTGTTTAAACTTGTGGAATCCGTACACATCCTCCATTTTCCATTTGCCTTTCGTACCATGACCACATTTGCTAACCAAGTTGGGTATTGAATTTCTCTGATGAACTTTCCTTCCAGTAATTTCTGGGTTTCCATCTGCACTGTCTTATCCTTTTCCTCGCCCATTCGTCTTCGGGCTTGTACCACAGGTTTGGCCCCGGGTAGAATTGATAAGTGATGAGATAAAACATCGGGGTCAATGCCCGGTACACCCTTGATCGTCCAAGCAAATAGATACAAATTATTTTTGAGTAGGTCGACCAGCCGGTCTTCTTGTTCTATTGACAGGGTGCTTCCAATTTTCAAAGCTCGCCCCAGTACCTGAATAGATTTTGTTTCCTCCGCAAGTTGAGGTCGCAATTCCTCTAAGTCATCACGTGGATCCAAATTAAAATCTTCGTGTGGAAATATTTCCGTGACACGATGAGCTTCCTTGGCCGCCTTTTTACCATAAAGTGCCAAACTTTCAGTATAACATGCTCTTGCAGCCTCTTGATCCACCCTTAAAATTCCAATTTTTCCATTACAAGCTGGATACTTTACTGTTAAATGAGCGGTTGAGATTATAGCACACATTTTTTTTAAAGTATCGCGCCCCAAAAGTACATTGTACGTCGCCCTGCATGGAATAACTAAATACTTCACTTGGAATTTTTTCACAAATTCCCCTTCTCCAAAAGTTGTTGCCAACTCCACATATCCTCTAACCTTGGCCCGATCGCCAGTGAATCCCACCAAACATCCTGTGTATGGCTTCAAGTCTGTCTCCTTTAAGCCTAGCCTTTCAAATGCGTCGCCATAAATGATGTCCGCGGAACTACCTTGGTCCAAAAAGACCTTCTTAGTAACATAGTTGTTCACTCGCAAAGTCACCACTATTGGATCGTTGTCATGTGGAATCACATTAGCGAAGTCTTTAGGCGTGAAAGTGATAGGAGTGTGGTTCAACCAACTCTCACCCTCATAGGCTTTGTGTACTGAATTCACCGCCTCCACATACCTTTTTCGCCCTTTACAAGATAGACGCCCCCCCCCCCCCACCAAATCCTCCAGCGATTGATGAGCACGACCCATCGGGTGCTCCCAAATCCTCCACTACCTCCTTTCTTTTTTATGATCTACCCTCGGTGGCCTTAACTGTTTCAGACTGTGTTTTTTCTCCTGAGACAAAGTTTGTCAAATGACCTGCTTTAATCAATCTCTCAATCTCCTTGCGCAGAGTCCAGCAATTATCCATAGTGTGTCCCATAGTTTTATGAAATTCACACCACTTTGTAGTGTCCACATTCGCAGGAGGTCGCCTAGGTGGCCTTGGGTATTGGACTACATTTGTTTGCCCTACTGCTCGCAAGATCGTACTGAGAGGAGCATTCAGTTTGGTTTGTTGCCCTTGGGCGGGTGCATTTTCTCCTTGATTCGCTAAAGCAGGTTGAGCATTTCGATGCCAAGTGTTACTTTGTGGCCCCTGCCTGCCTGAAGGGTAGGGCGCCAACCTTTGTTGGCACGGTGTTTGAGCTGGGCGTTGCTCTTTTGAACCACGCCCCCTTTCTACTGTAACTTCAGGTTGAGTACGCTAGTTGTCTCTATCTTTTTTGGTCTGTTCATCTTGTTCCACTAAGATGAATTCATGTGTCCTGGCACGTAAGTCCATCATGTCCTTGGCGGGTCTTCTGGTTAAGTCTTTATTCAACGAGCCACACCTGAGCCCATTCTTGAAGGCCGCCACACATACCTCTGGACTGGCGTCCTCTAATTGAACTGAAACTCGACTGAAACGAGCCATATACGTTTTGATGCGTTCGTCCACGTGTTGACGGATGTTGAACAAATCAGTCGGGGTCGCCTTTTGAGTTTGATTAGCTGAAAATTGTGTTAGGAACTTGGTTGACAAATCGGTGAAGTTTGAAATGGAATATGGAGGCTGTTTGATAAACCAAGTCATTGCCACGCCCTTAAATGTGGAAGGCAATAAACTGCATTTTACCGCATCAGTCGCCCCTCCAATGACCATTTTAGTATTGAAATACCGTAAATGATCTATCGGGTCAGTGTCGCCCCCATACATATCCAATGTCAAAGTTTGCAAGTGCTCTGAAATCTCAACTACAGCCACAATGGGCGCAAAGGGTTGAAAATCTACCACATCCTCCGCATCCACACGCTGGCCACGCCTCAGATCACGAATTTGATTAAGATATTCCACTTGAGCTTGTAAGTGCTCATTCTGACGCTGCACCGCCTGGATAGTATCCAACACCTGCTTCAATTCAGCAGATGATGCTCCCAATGCATTGTCCGGCGCCCGTACAGGTGTTTCAGCTTGCTGATCACCCAAAGCATCTGTCTCCGGGGTGGGAAGCTTCGTTTTAAGGTCCAAACCGAACCTGACAGCCACACCTGGCTGTACCAGATTTTCTGGAACCGTGGTGGCGTGAGATCGTACTGCCACCGAGGCTCCATCGGAAGAAGCTTCCCCCTCCAGTTCAGGTCGGACCACGTGTGCCTGGCTTCTGCCTCCACTATGACGGCCACCACCACGACGGTGTGGTGCTTGCCCACCACAAGAACGTGTCTCCATCAAAAATGATCTGCCTCTCACGTCAGTAGAAGAACAATCACTGAATAAGAGCCACAGATAGCGCCAATGTTCTGTCCTAAGGTCTAACAATGGTTATAAAGTATCCTTGATTAACCCTAGCAAAGCTAAAAGAATATATGTGATGTATGAATAAGGAAATTATCTCATTAATGATCAAAAAGGTACCTAGTACAAGGTGAGGACACCCCTTTTATAGTGGGAGTGGTCCTTATCTAGAATATTCATGGATTTGGGTCTTACATGCAAGACTCAAATCCCAATGCGGAATAAGACAAATATATATACCCCTAAATATAAACAAGACAAAGTAACCCGGGCTCACGTCTTCCTGCTGGGACCCATGCCTTTATCCATAAGGCAATAGTCTTACTGGGCGGGTCAACGGGCTTGTGTTGATCCGCCCAGTCCAAGATGTTTAGTGGTAAGCAAGTTAAATCCCCATAAAAGCAATGATACTTATTATAGTACATTTATTTTCATTATCATTATTTGAATTGAAAATAGCTGAACTAAACATATTTTTTTTTTCATTTTCAAAAAACAAAAAAAATATAAAGTTAAACCAAACACGTTTTCTAAATATTAGAAAATTGAAAACGAAAATCATTTTCGAAAAATGAAAACAAGAAATAAAAACAGAAAATGTTTTCCCAAACCACATGCTCTAACATTCAAATCCAACAAAATATAGGTGTTTCTTTTATTCACCTGAATTTCCCTATATTCATAAACTTCCTTAGCTTTTTTTTATAAAATTCTTTAGCTTCTTTATTACATAGAGAAATGGAAAAGTTTAATATGGAGCAAAATTAAGTCCCTTTGGTCTCGTTGTTACCCGATAAATTGATTGTCTCGTTTGTTAGGTACATTGTATTATGTATGATAGTATAAGCTTATACAATACAATATAAACTTCATTATTTGGTGCTAACATTGTATTGTATTGATTTATTTATCAATCCACTCTTATACGTTAAAATGATAGATTATTTAATCCACCATATAGATAATTGATAAGGCATGATAAGAGTGTAATGCATAAGTTACATGAAAATACTTAATCTACCACTACAACCATCACCATCCACCACCGCCGCCACCATCGCCATTAGTTTCGCTTCCACTGCCTCCACCACCATCTTCCACCACTACTACCACCATCCTCCACCTCCGCCACCACCACCGCTTCTACAGCTGTCATTAACGCTACCTCCACCACCATTGTCCACCACTACCACCACCATCACAGTCATTACCATGACCTTCCAACACCACTACCACCACCACCACTGTTGTTACTGCCATCGCCGTCTCCACCACCCTACAACACTGCTACTACCACAATACTCTCCACGAACACCATCTACCACCACTCTCACACGACTACCCTCCACGACCATCTCCACCACCCTCCACTATCATCGCCACCATCACTACCACTACATGCGGCCACGACCACCACTGCCACTACTATCGTCACAACTACCTCCTGCCACCGCTTCCATCACTGGCATCATCACTCAACCTCTAACGCCACTGCACAACCACCACTCTTTATCACCGCCATCACAGTCACCACCACCACTATGGTTGCCGCTTTCACCACCATCAATTATCGTCTTCTTCACCCACCCACTAATATCATCATCATTTTTATACTATCTATCATTATTCAATATTTTACAAACATAGAATTATATTAATCTAAATGATAAGATAAGTTATATAGTATATAACCAAATATTGTATAGTATTAAATTTTTATCAGATTTCGTTTTATAAGACCTGATACTATGCAATATATGAGTGGCATTATTAATTAGTACATCATGCTACATCACTCTTTTACATTTTCATGCTTAATAAGTAGCCTTCAACTAAATTTATTTAAATTTTAACTAAGTTCACTTTGATTTATTTAATTTTGGTACGCATATATAGTTACATTTGGATATCAAGTATCAACTAAGTTATAATTCACACTCATGGTTATTTTTTGTATTAATAAGTGAAGTCTCAATTAATTTAAGTTAAATCTTTTTTTGAAATGAAGTTAAAATAATTGGAAGTATTTAAACGAATATAACTTTATTTATTGTGTACTTACTTAACTCAAAATAGGCTTTGTTTAAAAACAACCAAACAAACTTTTTCTTAATCCCATCAATAAGAATTTGAACGTTAATGTCTGAACTTTGAAAATGATACCCGAAAACTACCACTCTGAAATTTGAGATGTAAACAGCACACTGCTTTCATGGAAAGCCATGGACAGCTTTTGGGCTTTGTTCAATATATTACCAAACGAACTTTCATGGGCCACCCACACCAATACACTATTGACAAGGACGACTAAAATATCAATGGCTGAGATTGGGGTTTTTTTTATAGGCAAGTGTTAGTTGTTAATTAGTAGTAAATTAGTTCTTTCGACAGGAATAGAACCTGGGTCCTTCACCTTGCAATTCCTTCATTCCCCCCCTGAGGTACCCTTTCCCCCTGATATTGGTTGCGGTTAACTTATTGGAAATTAAAATGTTTATAATGACAATTTGACCTCTAATAATCTAGTTTGAAATTTATTTCCAATATCAAATTTATATCAATTCCACTTCCACCTTATAACAAATAGGAATTATTGAATATCAAAGAAACACAAGAAGGTGTTGAATTGTATTTGTGTAAATCTGAATAGTTGGACAGCTTAAGTTAGATCGCAGCGGATTATTGATGAGCAATATGCAAGAAGGTAAACAATGAGGAGCACACATAAATTTTATGCTAGTTCCCAGTCCTTGGTCTCCCACCAAAATTTCCACTATAATGAATATTAGAAGGACTTCTTCTATAACAAATATTCTAGAGACTCCTCCAAACTCTTCTTTGATCCAGCCTCTCCAAATTGTTTAATATTCTAAGGACTCTCGTGATCAAGTATTATTGTTCAAGCCTCTCCAAACTTAATGAGTACTCTACGGACTCATCGGTCATCACACCAAGTATTCTAAGTTTGATTGACACTTCAACCTTGTATATACTTGATATCCTTTTTTTACATATTGTAGATTATGTAACTCTGTAGATCTTACTTCTTGATTTTAGGAATAGATGTTTTGACTTTGCAACATTTGACAGACGATAGAGCTTTGTGCAAGTTGGATAGACGATAAAGCTTATGCAAGTGTTTGCTTATGGACTTCAACACTTTGTGTTGATGTTGAAATCTTTTCATTTTGTTGTTTGATCTTTGTACCTGTATCTATTTGTACTTTGAACACATAAGATCATTTACTTTAATAACTTTGTTTCTTGTCACCACCAAAACTAAGAACAAAGAATGAGAAGGATACTTATTTACCTAACATAGAGGTGGGAGAAGTGAGAGATATTATCAATGATGTGATGAGAAAAGAAGTAAGAGAGAAAAAAAATGTGCGTGAAAATAATGCGAAAGTGAAAGAAGGTATGAGTATATTAAAGTTGAATTTCTCATGATCACCATTCCAACCATTATTTATTAGCAATATTATATACGGTAAATATGAGTTTAGATAAATTCCCCTGAAGAGTTATTTAGGTTTAGTTGTTTCCTATTAAAAATAACGTCAAATCGGATTTATATTGTGAAGGTCGGTCAAGCTTCACTCTCCAACGTGTGTGAACTGAGTCTCGCTTCTTGATGGTGATGAACGTTACATGTAGTATCTAGGTCAAGAGGAATCTTTGGTGAAATTGTTTCTTCGTTTCAGTAAATGGCTGAGAAACAACAGTAGCACTGGTGTGTAACAACAGTTGGAAAAAGTCGGGATCGTACCCTGTCTTGACAAGTTAAAACTATTAGAAGCATTAAATACAACGAAAATACCATAATATCAAGCAACCTAAGAAAATATTAAGTTCAAGGAATGCCACAAAGAGTTAGGAAAGAAGCAGACTACCTAGTTAAACTATGAATGCCAAGAAATATGAGATACATGCTGAAATTCATGGTCGTTCTCATATTAATATGAAACTATGTTATTTCTCTAATTGTAAGGGTCTTTTTGTACTTTACTCCATTGAAAGACTAAGATTAAATCTCACTCGTTTTATAAGAGAAATAACATATTCAACCATTAACTTTATATTGTTTTTTTTTTAAATCAATGTTATATTACCACTAAATTCCTTGTTGGGCTTTGGGGGTGTAGAAATGGAGAAATAATATGATCTTGGATGCAAAGGCTTGGCCAGTGCAGGTAGATGGAACAGATTATGCCATGATCATGATGAGTACGCTAGATTTTTGCAGCCAGAGGCTTTGGTGGATGGGGAAGCTTTATGTACTCATTGGAGGTCGTCGTCGTTGGAGTTTGTAAATTAAACACGCATGAGAGCTTCTAGGAGGACAATAATTTTTTTGGTGGTGGCGGGCTACTTCGTGATAGTTCCGGAGCTTGGATTGTGGGATTTATGAGTCATGGATCAGCGGAAAGCCTGTTTCTAGAAGAGGCGTTAGTTTTGAGAGATAGGTTCTTTATGGCGTGAAATCGTGGTCACCGTCGAGTTCTTTGTAAAGTGGATTGCTCTAAGCTAGTGACAATTTTGGACGATGGCGATAGGGCGCGTTTTCATGTTCATGCGCATGTATTGGGAGAAATACGTGAGCTCCTGGATAGAGGGTCGCCCGAGTGTCGTGGATTCACCGTGATGGTAATTCTTTGGCTGATTGGATTGCTCATCGGGATGATCTTTCTCCCGTGGTGGGTACTTAGATTATTGTTTCCCCTTCTCCCGAGCTAGAGACTTTTCTGTTGAAAGATTCTCTAATCGTCCCCTAGTTCGTCTTTTTTTTTTTCTGTTGATAATTTTCCGATAAAAAAAGTATATATACCTTTTTTTCTAAAATTTAATAGGCTAAAATATAATAGTAGTCAAAGACAAAAATACAGAGGTGGCTCAACATCAATACTAAATTTTGTATCTTCAAATAATTATAGTATATCCTTCACATATTTATCCTAAATCTTCACTTTCAATTTAGGGTGCATTTACATTTCAAAAAAATAAATAAATTTAGGGGGCGTTTAGAATGGTTTTTTTATATTTTTTTAAGCTTATTTAGAACGAAGATTGGATAAGTAATTATGTCCTTTCGAAATTTTTTCAAAAAAAATTATAAACTCCTCTTAAGTTATTTCCAGCTTATTTCAGTAAGTTGCTGAAAGTAGCTTATCCGCCCCTTTTCATAGCACTTTATTTCTAAATTTTTATTTTAATCATTGTTTTATGGTGCATGTATCATGTTAACATCTTATTTTCTTGTTTATTTTTATTCATGTCTTTAATTTTTTTTTAATTTTGTTTCTTAATTTTCTATGAATTTTTTTCTTACAAGTATATCCTCCATAAAAAACAATCATATTCAAGTCGGGAACATGCATATCACGGTGGGGCTAACTCTCCTAGCATGAGTTTGTTCCACCCATATAACTCGAACTCAAGACCTTACTTAAAGAGAATCAAACATGTATCACTTGAACTTGAACCATCCCTGTCGGTACTACTAAAAATTCTTACACTTTTTTAATTGTAAAAATTATGGCAAAAGGTGAACGGAGTTCTTGATTTTTTATTTCTTTTTAAAAGCATGATACTAGTTTTAATTCTTTATTTTTCTTATTTTTATCTTTTTACAACAATTACCTATAAGTAACGGAGTTCTTGATTTTTTATTTCTTTTTAAAAGCATGATACTAGTTTTAATTCTTTATTTTTCTTATTTTTATCTTTTTACAACAATTACCTATAAGTATTACTATAATAATGTAAATTACTACCGGATTTGATATTAAAATATAGGAAGCTCTCTATCACCCTACGATAGGCCTCTCTATCTTTTGCTTCTAATTTAGAGAGGCAAGGCAGTTCCAAGCTGTTGCTGAACCTAGTTTGTTTGGTCCGTTCTAGGAATTTTGGGGTTTTAACTGTTTGTCTCTTGTTAGGCGTGCCTCTTATTGTTTCTAATTTGACGGGGCCCCTCACTGCCTCTTTTGCTTCTGTTGCTATGTGAAGCTGCTCTTTAATTTGAGTTTCTTTTTTTGGATTTGTTGTCATTCTCTACCTGTCGTGCATCCCCGATAGAGACCTCCTCTCGGTGGTTGTCTGGTACTTGTTATGGCTCTCTAATTTGTCTGGGCTTGGATTGTTGTGCTAAGTTCTCTTATTATGAGGTGTTTTTTGGCTTTGGATGATTCCTTAGTTATTGTTTGGCACAATCGTTTATTAAGATTGTAGTTATGTTAATGAATTCCCCTTTTGCTTTTCTAAAAAAAGTACTTATATAATAATGCATCTAAACATTTTAATTCTGTATAAGCTTTTTCTGTGTACACATTTAAACTTTAATTGCTTGTCAAATCAATTAATATATATTAGAAAAGAAGAACTTTCATAGTGACGTGTCAGCACCAGATTAATTCTTAGTGACGTGTCAGCACTAGATTAATTCTCATAAAAATTATTCCACGTGTCAATTTGTTACAGGATATAATTTTCAATTGATATATGTTTTAATTTTATATATTCTAACCTAATTAATTGGTATTATTTTAGAAGATATAATTTTCAATTGATATATGTTTTAATTTTATATATTCTAAAATAATTAATTGATATTATTTTAAAAGATAAGATTTGGTCTTTTAATTTATTTTTAGAATATATTGATTAATTTTTATTGAATTTTCGAATTTTTTATTAATTCGGGATTTTATGAGTTTTTATTGTGATTTGCTAGATTTTGTTAGTTTTTAGTGACGTGTCAGCACCAGATTAATTCTTAGTGACGTGTCAGCACTAGATTAATTCTCATAAAACTTATTCCACGTGTCAATTTGTTAGAGGATATAATTTTCAATTGATATATGTTTTAATTTTATATATTCTAACCTAATTAATTGATATTATTTTAGAAGATATAATTTTCAATTGATATATGTTTTAATTTTATATATTCTAAAATAATTGATTGATAATATTTTAAAAGATGATATTTGGTATTTTCATTTATTTTTAGAATATATTGATTAATTTTTATTAAATTTTCGAATATTTTATTAATTCGGGATTTTATGAGTTTTTATTGTGATTTGCTAGATTTTGTTAGTTTTTATGTATCTTTATTTAATACATTTTTTAATATTAGATTTGATTGAGATTTAGGTTGTCTATTTCTTAATTTTATTTTAATTTATCTTATTATTTATTTTATTTTAAATCCAGGAAATACTTTATTTTATTTTAGATTTACTTTTAGAGTATATTAATTAATTTTTCTTAAATTTTCGGATTTTTAATTAATTCAGGATTTTATGAGTTTTTATTGTGATTTGCTAGACTTGGTAGTTTTTATCTATCTTTATTTAGTACCTTTTTAAATTTTAGATTTGATTAGGATTTAGGTTGTTTATTTCTTAATTTTATCTTATTATTTATTTAATTTTACTTTCAGGAAATATTTTATTTTATTTTACATTTATTTATAGAGTATAATAATTAATTTTTATTGAATTTTCGGATTTTTAATTAATGTAGGATTTTATTAGTTTTTATTGTGATTTGCAAGATTTTGATAGTTTTTATCTATCCTTATTTATTGTTTATTTTTAATTTTAATTTCATGAAATATTTTATTTTATTTTTGAGTTACTTTTAGAGTATAAATGAATTTTTATGGTATTTTTATTGAATTTTCATATTTTTATTTAATTCAGGATTTTATGAGTTTTTTATTGTGATTTGCTAGATTTTGGTAGTTTTTATCGATCTTTATTTAGTACCTTTTTAAAGTTTAGAATTGATTAGGATTTAGGATGTTTATTTCTTGATTTTATCTTAATTTATCTTATTATTTATTTAATGTTAATTCTAAGAAAAGGGAGTTGATTTGGTGCTGAGGGTCCACAAAGCTACCATGGACATGCATAGATTTGATAGCTGCTATTTCTACCTCTGCCACACGTCGCGATCAGGACAGAGGTATGCCGTGAGATGATGTTACGTGAAGAAGAGTTTATCATGTTGTGATTGATGGTTTGTGTCATTTCAGTTTATCCTTTGTTCGTAATTTAATCCTGGATTCTTAAATTTCACATATTTTGTGTGTTTTGATCCAAAAGTTTACAAATTTTTGCATGGACCCTTTCACGAATCATTGTTGAAGACGTAATGTTTTGATTCTGATGTAATGTTTTTTCTATTGTTCTTCTTCCGCTTTTGTATTTTTTTAAACCAGATTTTAGTATAGTTTGTAGAAATCCATGCGTGTGAAACCATTCTAAACCAGATTTTGGTATAATTTATAGAAATTTACGAAACTTAGGATAGCCTGAATTTATATTCATTTCTCAAATTTTGCCCGTTTTTATTCTTCATGTTTGAGCTGTGTGTATAAGCATACTATTTACACTGTATGTGAATGATGCACAACTTACTTTTTTTTTAATGATGCACATGTCAGTCAAATTGATGAAAGCATATGAAGAGCTCACATTAAATCTTCATGAGTATGTTTAGCCCATTCTTAAGGTTGGTTCATGTTTTCCTCAAACTCATTAGTTTTGCATATACTCATGTTTTAGTATGCCAATTGGGTGACTTATCTTACTTTGCTCTATATATTTCCTTAAGTTCAATTTAAATTGATTGTTAGTATAAGTTTATTGGTGAAGTAACCACGATTATTTTGGGTGAGAGAATTATTTTGTTTTTTTCTCACATATATAGATAATTTGTTGGGGTGCGCACATATGGGGCAATACACCATTTTTTGTTTCTCTTGACTGAAATGTGCCTTTGATTTTTTGTTTCACAAGGGTTCCACCCCAAGATTAACAAATACACTAAATACAATTCTTTCACCACAGTCCTTTCAAATTGGTGAAGGAGGGTATTTTATTCTTCAAGACTTCATTTTGGGTTTCTGTTTCAATCTTCTTCATAAATTGATTTTGTTCTTCAACTAATTGTAAGATGTCATATGCTTCAAGGATTCCTGTTTTTTCTCTCCTTAATCAAAAGCAAAAGGATTGAGGAAAAGAAAATCTTCTAGGATGCAGAATATTCACTAATTGGAAAAGAAAAAAATAACACGTGTCATTCTCAGATTAATTCTCATAAAAAAATACATTTTAAAATTTTAGATTTGATTAGGATTTATATTGTATATTTCTTGATTTTATCTTAATTTATTTTTGATTTATTTTTAGAGTAAAAAAAATATATATTTAAATTTTAGATTTGATTAGGATTTAGGTGGTTTATTTCTTGATTTTATCTTAATTTATTTATTATTTATTTCTAGAGTATTAATTAATATATCCCAAACTTTTTTTTAAAAAAGAGTGAGTTTGAAAGTTATAGCTTAAGTTAATTTTTTAATATAATAATAATAATAATAATAATAATAATAATAATAATAATAATAATAATAATAATAATAATGATAACATATGTATGCGGATATGGACCGGTTGGGTACTATAGTGCCCATACCCGCACCCATGCCCACTATTTTTTTGTGGGTAATTATCTATACTCAACCTCATACTCATTTAGCGGTTTTTTACCATACCCATAGTGAGTATTTTTTGCGGGTACCCTATGATTTTGAGACCCATTGTCATCCATAAATTTAGATTTTGGCAAAGATGGATAGTTTCCTGTAATGACATTGAATTGTCTAAAGGTGGGGAGCTTCGAGTTGCTACCCACGTGAATATAAAGACGAGTACATGTAATTTTTAAAAACGCGGGTATGGAGATGGTACTATAGTACCTACCCATTGTCATCCCTACTTAGTTGGAATAAACACAATAATGTTATACTTTATGATATATCTTACACAATCCTGATTTGTGCTACTATCACATTAATTTTTTTAAGATTAATATGTTGATAATTCCTTATATCTATGATTTATGTTATTGTAACACCCCGATTTCGGTGGCGTCACTTTAGTAACCAAAAAGAAATACTTAAACGGAAAAACGTGAATTATTTTTTTCGATAATGTAAGTAAAGACAGAAAGAGATGAAACTCTAAAACGAAGATAACAGAACTAATATACAATATGATTACAGCCCCCACTGTAAGTTGTAAACCACGTCACGAGTAAACCTCCAGTGACGGAAAGTAAAAGAGAGTAACGCCCGTAGGCAAAAGTACAAACCAAAAGAAAAGTCAAGTGTCCGCAACACTATCCCTCAAAATGAGAATGAGTTAGCCCAGATGGCCTAGAACAAGACCTCTTAGCCCAACCAACTCTCTGTGATCCCCGTAGAGGAACCACACAAAAAGCTATAGGCGGGAAACTACCCTGTCCCCAAAGAAACAATGACGGTCAGAGCTAAGACTCTACTCCTACACTAATCCCATCTCGAGTAAGTCGCTCGGTGGCCAGCGGGGTCGACCACCCCTGAACCGTAGTCCTCCTGATCAAGCTTCTTCAACCTAGTTTCCCCTGAAGGGTGAACCATCGTGAACCGGTCCGCCATGGACATCTGACAAAGGCGTAGTCCGCCCAAACACACATAGAAGACGCGAGGGTCAACTCCAAAGAATTATATAAATATTAAAGCCAGATATATATATATGGGATAATAATTATTAGCCTCTCAGGCTTAGAGTTTAGGGATAACATCCTAGGGTTGCATATATCACAATGAATATAAAGATAATAATAAGAATTAGCATGCCTCAAGTAGGATAAACAGGTACCAATCACACTCAGCAACTAAGTCAGCATGTATGTTGCATGAAATGCAATGCTGGGTAACAAAATGCATTCCGGAAGAAGGATGGACACCATCGAGTCAGCCCTAACACCGGCCAAAGTGGGACCATTCCGCTCGGGCGTCTCTTACACCACACAAAAGTAGTCAGATCAGCAGTGAACCCGTAGGTCTGCCATTCCGTCTGCTACTGAGGACCACCGTAGTGTCCTAAATATGGAAATCCGGGTCTTATGACCATTTTGGAATCCACCGAGGTCCGGTAATCCGCCGTGTATTAACCTCAAAATGAGTGCATGAATGCAAGTGATTAGCCAAACAACGTCTCCGACCTCACTCGACACGTCGTCACATGTTCTAGCTAACTTATTGTCTCTAAAAAGCCTACCCTAAGGCAAATGTCGATTCTGCGACAAAATGAATTAATCAAAAGAAGAAGAATGTACTTGGGAACTCATGGTTCCCGGCTAAACTTTAGATAGCCAATCAATAAACTGCTCATCGAGCGAAAAGGTACCGAAGTACTTGGAAACTTATAGTCTCCGGCTAAACTTTAGATAGCCAAACATTACACTGCTCATCGAGCGAAAGAGTACGATTTGTACTTGGGCTAAACTTTAGATAGCCAAATAATAACCTGCTCATCGAGCAAAAGAGTTTCAACGTACTCGAAGACTTGTATATTTCCTCAAAACGTGGACTCGACGACACTTCTCATATTTCCCAAACTAATATTCAGGCTCTAAGCTCTTATCTAAGGGTATTATTATTGTTCAAAGGATTTAGAAATTGATTAATGTCTTATGAGTTTTCCGTGATAAAATAGTTTTCATTTTAATCTTAAAATACTTCCTAAGAGTTTTCAGAGATCCCATAATCTCAAATAATTCCCTGAGAAGGTCTCGATCCATTAAAACATAACAAGGTCCGAACTTCGTTCGTCCTTTAAAACTCTCTCAAAATCTCATAAAAATTTGGCATGACCTGCCCGTAATCCTCACTCCTCAGAATCTCAGGTACAAGTGGAATAGCATAAATAAAACAGCTCAGTCAAAAGCATAAACAGCATATTCCAACACATCCTAAGTTAACCATGTAGCACATAGCATGTGAATCATTTAGCACACAATATCATGGCATCAATTACTCAACAAGGTCGGCCGAAGCCTCAGAGAACAAATCAGACATTTAGCAATTAAGTGCATAACACATAAATCAAGTCGAACTTGTCGACACCTAAAGCATTATCTAGTAATTCAGAGAGTAGCCCTCACCTGTTGGTTTTCCAGCTCGCTCCTTGGTCTTTCCTTCACAATCTTCCTCCTCAAGTCCTCCGAATTCCTCAAACGAACCTTAAAGCAATTTCACAGAAATCAATCACAATGAGTCAGAAACTCAGCAAACAATAAGTCCTAGGGTCACACGGAACACTACAACTCCGTGGTACGACAATCTAACGCGTTAGGACAAGTTTTCGAAAAAGTCGGATTTCCTCCCCCCTTGGTATAGCTCTCGGCCACTTTCCTTAATTGGGAGGGTCGATTTTTCTTCGATCAAACTTGGTTCCTAGGTTAACATACGCCGTAACTAAGACGGTTCTAAGCTCGGAAAAATTTTCGGATCGAAAACTGATATAGGGGTAGTTTGGTCATTATTTTTAGCTCAAAATTTCAAAATTGGATTTTTGAAAAACAGATTGGATGGAGACGTCCACAACGACGTTTATGACGACAAATCCTACTAGCACTAAGCCAAGTCGATAGATTAGAGCTTAAAGGTTGCGACTTTACCGAAAAATGGGTATTTAAGGTAGAAATTGATCCCGGCGGCATTTCGTCGACATTTGACAAAATCTAATCTGCAGAACACGCTCAGGAGCATGCAGGGAAGAAGTTTAGACACTGAAATCAGCGTATTTGAACAGTTTTACAAAAAGCTCCAAACTTTGAGCTCAGAAAAACATAGAAAAAGTCGACAGATCTGACGATCAGAAGTGAGATATAGTTTACCTACCTCAAGGTCTTCGATTAGCAACGATCGGTGAAGAAAACGGGCAAAGATTCGCGAAAATCCAGATCCTCTCTTTCTCTCTAGCTGCTCACGGTTTTGGGGGAGGGAAATGGGTATTTTTGCAAAAAATCTAATTTTCAAGCTATTTATAGGTTTTGGAAAAAACGGAAAAATGATTTTTTTGCGATTCCGATTTTTCCTGCGCGTTCCTCTGCGCATTCTAAGATAGGTTCTGGCGACAGAATTCCAGAACTCAAAACAGGATTCTTGGAATTAAACCAAAAGATCCAAAATCGGCATAAGTCGGTGTAAGTCGGATTATCCCGAAAAACTACTTTTTGCAGTGATCGTCGGATGAGAAAACTTCCTTCTGAAGAAAGATTAGGAATGACGAGAGAAATAGGAGACCGCGGGTGGAATCTTCTTTTGCAACTCCGAATAGAAAAAGTCTTCATCGTCTGTCGATCTTAGGTTTTCTCGAACTATCAGGGATTCCGTTTCGGCAAACTTCCGAGAATTGGAATTTGACGTTCGTACTTTCCAGGATTTCGCATCGAAATGATTGTTTAAGGACGGAAAAGAGAAGTTCTAACATTTCTCTGAGGATTTTTGGAATTAGTTTCCATCATGTCCTAAAGCGTAAATTAACTATTCACTAATACCTTTGACCTAGGATTAAGCGTATGTTAGTCGTGCTATAACTCTTATCGGTTTTTCGATAAATTCTTGGACTTTTCCTGAACCTTTTTCCTTCACAAATTTATCTTAATCAAATAAACTCTTTTATTTTATTCACTTATCCAAAGCGTTAAAACTTGGGCCTTACATTACTACCCTCCAAAAAGAAAGTTTCGACCTCGAAACTTATGGTTCAGTAAAAAGTTCTGGATACTGTTCCTTGATCTTTTCCTTCAGCTCCCACGTCGCATCGCCGGTGTCCTTGTTCCAAATAACCTTCACTAACTCGATCTCTTTTCCCCTCAACTGCTTTATCCTTGTGTCACCAATGCTGATTGGCGGTGTCTCGAAAGACAAGTTATCCTTCAACTCAATGTCATCCAGCTCGATGACGTGCGTCGGATCAGCAATATACTTCCGCAGTTGTGACACATGGAATACATCGTGAACGTTTGATAGAAAAGGCGGTAGTGAGATCTGATAAGCTACCGGTCCTACACGACGAGTAATCTGATAAGGTCCAATGAACTTTGGCGTCAGCTTTCTTGACTTGATTGCTCGACCAACTCCTGTAGTCTGAGTAACTCGCAGAAACACATGATCTCCTTCTTCAAATTCCAGGGTTCTGCGCCTTTGATCTACATAGCTCTTCTGTCTACTCTGAGAAGCCTTCATCTTCTCTCTGATCTGTTTAATCTTCTCAGTCGTCTGTTGCAGAAGTTCCGGTCCTACTAACAAATTCTCTCCATCTTGATACCAACATAAAGGTGTTCTACACTTGCGGCCATACAAAGCCTCATACGGTGCCATACCTATGGTCGTATGAAAATTGTTGTTGTATGTGAACTCAATCAGTGGCAATAGGGTATCCCAACTGCCCTTGTTGTCTAACACTCAAGCCCGTAGCAAATCCTCCAATGATTGGATAGTTCTCTCAGTTTGTCCATCAGTTTGTGGATGATAAGCAGAACTTAATCTCAGCCTCGTTCCCAAGCCTCATGAAGAGCTCCCCACAAATGTGAAGTAAACTTCGGGTCTCTATCGGAAACGATACTTGTTGGCACTCCATGCAGTCGCACAATCTCAGCTATATATATCTCTGATAGCTTCTCCACGTTGTACGTAGTTCTCATAGGTATGAAATGAGCCGACTTAGTCAATCGATCCACGACTACCCAAATCGAATCATATCCTTTTTTAGTTCTTGGCAACGCCACGACAAAATCCATCGATATGCTATCCCATTTCCATTGAGGTACATCCAAGCTCTGTAGCACACCTGAAGATTTCTGATGTTCCACCTTCGCCTTCTGACAGATTAAACATGCAGCTACATATCCTGCCACTTGTCTCTTCATCCCTGGCCACCAAAAATTCACCTTCAAGTCCTGATACATCTTTTTCATTCCAGGGTGAATGCTCAACTTGCTTTTGTGACCTTCGTCCATAATCAACCTCCTTAAGTCAGGGTTGTTAGGTACGCACACTCTATCCTTGCATCGCAGGATATTGTCACTCCCTACCTTGAATTCCGGGTCCTTACCGTGAATTACTAAATTCTTATTTTCCGAGTAAAAATTCATCTTGTAACTGTTGGTATCGGATTTCTTCCATCAATCCATTGGTGATCTTGATCATCCCAAACTTCAGTTCTCCCTCAGATGCTCTCACATCTAAGCTCAAATCTCAAAATTGTTCCAGCAGTTGCAGCTCCTTAACCATCATTGATGAGATATGCATCTTCCTGCTCAATGCATCAGTAACGACATTAGCCTTTCCAGGATGGTATTGTAAGGTAAAATCGTAATCCTTGAGAAATTCCATCCAGCGTCGTTGTCTCATGTTCAACTCCTTCTGGTCAAACAAGTACTTTAAGCTCTATGTCGTCCTGCTCGACCACTCGTGTCGGTTCTATGTTGGAAATAACATTGGTTGACGCTACGTGCAATTTCACAACCTTAACCACTTGATCCTTTACTTTTGTTCGTCCAAAAATTCTGCTTAAACTCAGTACACCTCTGCATTCCAGAGTGAATGTTCAACCTGTCCTCGTGATCTCCACTCATGATTCAAAACTTAACTCGATCGCTCTATAACTCATAGACGAACTATTCCCTTGGAATCTACTAGTCCATTAACGTCGATTCCAACTTCGTAACTATCCTCATTCGCACCATGAAATCAATCTTCTACTTAGTCATCACTCAAAGTAAAACTCGACGTGAGTCTTTATACCTTGTGCATCGCTAGACCCAATCCCTTTTAACATCCATTCATCAGCAACTTATAAGCTAATCACCATCTTAATATCTTACAATCCATTATTGTCATCTCCCCTTTTTCGAGACTTCCCTTACTTGAACCATAAAACCAACCTTCACTTATTCACAACCCACTTTACAATTACCTAAAATCCTTAACACTTCCCCCAAATCCGAACTTATTCCCTAGAAAATCAAACCATAGCTGTACCTCAGGAAACTTAACTAGTCATTTTATCATCCGATCCCTCAACATTCGGAGGTTTAACTACAATCATTAATGCCAACACCACTAAATCTCTGATTCGAACATGATTTTCACCTCCCAAGGTCAATCTTAACCCTTAAATCCTCACTTAACTTAGTGAAATTCACTTGCTAACCCCAGCATGCAATATCGGAATCCATAACAAAGTTCCATTCACTCTTAGACTCTAAGAAATTTGTCCACATATAACAACCTCAAGTATTAATCTTAATACTAACTCTTTATTTCCGTAACTAGATCGTCCTCCCATCAATCCGATACTTAGTCTCTCGATCAAAACCTGACAAACCTTGAGTCCTACGCACTTAAGACAAGAATTCATAGACTTAAAACCTAAACTTTCACCAAGTTTGGACCTCAAATGTCCTTTAATTCTTCAATACTTCTTAAATGAATATCCATTTCTTAAACTATAACTCCTCCCCAAAGGAGATCAATTACTTAACAAGAGCTTTACTTCCCAACTCAACTAATCCTCGATCCAATCAAATTAATCTTACCAATCCATCTATCAAAGTCCATTGCCAGTTCTGATTCCGAATATCACCCCCTCAATATTAAGTTGATCAGGCCTAATACATCGAAGGTGAAGATTTAGAAAAACCCACTGGAACAGTCAATGAGTTCCTAACATCCAGCAGTCACAAAGATCTTGATATTAAATCCTCAATGATGCCGCTACGGAACTACACACTCTCGACACCATACATATACTATCCATACGGAATCTCCCTGAGATTCATCCTTCAGCTTCTAGCTTCTTGTTAAACGCATCGGTGCAAAACTACTTTCTAGGCTTAACGTGTTATTCTAAACCTCGTGTAACTTCTATAGTTTAAACACGAGCAACGGTCAAATAAAGTATTATTAGGCGTAATAACTATAAAGTCAAAGCTCGACAGTAAGGGCAAGTTAGGTGTGTTGCACGTTCTACGAGAGTAATGAAGCGTATTATACTAGAATGAGAAAGAATAGTTAGAAGGTTACCATCGTTTGTGCGCTCTCCTCTGACTAGTCGACCAGCTCCCTCGCCGCACGAGATATAGACTCCTCCCCGTGCAGCAGGATGTCTTCCTCTTACCGTAGGCACAGATGGCTCAACCCTGGTTACATTGCAATCCTTGGCTTGATGCCCCGGGCGATTGCAGTTGAAACATAGAGGTCTCCCGTCTGGACACTTGTTAGAGTGGTGCCCCACCTTCTTGCACCTGTAACACGTTACTTGCTTCCTCGCCCCTTTAGATATGGCAGGAAGTTTACCCTTCATCTTGTTGTCAGACGGTCCCGCTTGGAACGTCCTACAGTTCACGGCCAAATGTCCACGTTGTTTGCACTTGAAGCATTGTGGTCCAGTCACTGAGCACTGAAAGGCGTAGTGTCCAAGCTTTCCACAACGGACACATGACACAGCCTCCTGGCCAATAGTTGTGGTCGTCGACTTGCGTGATCCTGGAATAGGGTCTCTTCCCTCAGGATGCTGGTATGGCTTCCACCGTCGGTGCTCCTGAGAACCTGATCTCACTGGTCCTCCAGTTCCAGCTCGGTCCAATCCACTATGCTGGTACTTGGACGCCTGGATTAGCGGTTGAGGTTGCTCACGTGCCGCCTCCTCAGCGCGTCTGTAAGCGTCCTCAGCAGCCTGATTCATCATTGCCTCAATCATGGTAGCTATTGCCTTCGCCATACGGTCAGGGCTTACCATCCTATGCTTAGTCAAACAAACAGTTAGTACTCATCATCGGATAGCATCTAACATACTATACAATATGATTAAGCAATAACTTCAATCAATTCTAAGCGACAAATCGCTTGGCAGACAATCAATTTTTACTCTTTGCAGAGTCACACAACCTAGCACAGAAGACCTATTCCCCAAAGACTCCCGAAAGACTCGACAAGCTCTGATACCACAATGTAACACCCCGATTTCGGTGGCGTCACTTTAGTAACCAAAAAGAAATACTTAAACGGAAAAACGTGAATTATTTTTTTCGATAATGTAAGTAAAGACAGAAAGAGATGAAACTCTAAAACGAAGATAACAGAACTAATATACAATATGATTACAGCCCCCACTGTAAGTTGTAAACCACGTCACGAGTAAACCTCCAGTGACGGAAAGTAAAAGAGAGTAACGCCCGTAGGCAAAAGTACAAACCAAAAGAAAAGTCAAGTGTCCGCAACACTATCCCTCAAAATGAGAATGAGTTAGCCCAGATGGCCTAGAACAAGACCTCTTAGCCCAACCAACTCTCTGTGATCCCCGTAGAGGAACCACACAAAAAGCTATAGGCGGGAAACTACCCTGTCCCCAAAGAAACAATGACGGTCAGAGCTAAGACTCTACTCCTACACTAATCCCATCTCGAGTAAGTCGCTCGGTGGCCAGCGGGGTCGACCACCCCTGAACCGTAGTCCTCCTGATCAAGCTTCTTCAACCTAGTTTCCCCTGAAGGGTGAACCATCGTGAACCGGTCCGCCATGGACATCTGACAAAGGCGTAGTCCGCCCAAACACACATAGAAGACGCGAGGGTCAACTCCAAAGAATTATATAAATATTAAAGCCAGATATATATATATGGGATAATAATTATTAGCCTCTCAGGCTTAGAGTTTAGGGATAACATCCTAGGGTTGCATATATCACAATGAATATAAAGATAATAATAAGAATTAGCATGCCTCAAGTAGGATAAACAGGTACCAATCACACTCAGCAACTAAGTCAGCATGTATGTTGCATGAAATGCAATGCTGGGTAACAAAATGCATTCCGGAAGAAGGATGGACACCATCGAGTCAGCCCTAACACCGGCCAAAGTGGGACCATTCCGCTCGGGCGTCTCTTACACCACACAAAAGTAGTCAGATCAGCAGTGAACCCGTAGGTCTGCCATTCCGTCTGCTACTGAGGACCACCGTAGTGTCCTAAATATGGAAATCCGGGTCTTATGACCATTTTGGAATCCACCGAGGTCCGGTAATCCGCCGTGTATTAACCTCAAAATGAGTGCATGAATGCAAGTGATTAGCCAAACAACGTCTCCGACCTCACTCGACACGTCGTCACATGTTCTAGCTAACTTATTGTCTCTAAAAAGCCTACCCTAAGGCAAATGTCGATTCTGCGACAAAATGAATTAATCAAAAGAAGAAGAATGTACTTGGGAACTCATGGTTCCCGGCTAAACTTTAGATAGCCAATCAATAAACTGCTCATCGAGCGAAAAGGTACCGAAGTACTTGGAAACTTATAGTCTCCGGCTAAACTTTAGATAGCCAAACATTACACTGCTCATCGAGCGAAAGAGTACGATTTGTACTTGGGCTAAACTTTAGATAGCCAAATAATAACCTGCTCATCGAGCAAAAGAGTTTCAACGTACTCGAAGACTTGTATATTTCCTCAAAACGTGGACTCGACGACACTTCTCATATTTCCCAAACTAATATTCAGGCTCTAAGCTCTTATCTAAGGGTATTATTATTGTTCAAAGGATTTAGAAATTGATTAATGTCTTATGAGTTTTCCGTGATAAAATAGTTTTCATTTTAATCTTAAAATACTTCCTAAGAGTTTTCAGAGATCCCATAATCTCAAATAATTCCCTGAGAAGGTCTCGATCCATTAAAACATAACAAGGTCCGAACTTCGTTCGTCCTTTAAAACTCTCTCAAAATCTCATAAAAATTTGGCATGACCTGCCCGTAATCCTCACTCCTCAGAATCTCAGGTACAAGTGGAATAGCATAAATAAAACAGCTCAGTCAAAAGCATAAACAGCATATTCCAACACATCCTAAGTTAACCATGTAGCACATAGCATGTGAATCATTTAGCACACAATATCATGGCATCAATTACTCAACAAGGTCGGCCGAAGCCTCAGAGAACAAATCAGACATTTAGCAATTAAGTGCATAACACATAAATCAAGTCGAACTTGTCGACACCTAAAGCATTATCTAGTAATTCAGAGAGTAGCCCTCACCTGTTGGTTTTCCAGCTCGCTCCTTGGTCTTTCCTTCACAATCTTCCTCCTCAAGTCCTCCGAATTCCTCAAACGAACCTTAAAGCAATTTCACAGAAATCAATCACAATGAGTCAGAAACTCAGCAAACAATAAGTCCTAGGGTCACACGGAACACTACAACTCCGTGGTACGACAATCTAACGCGTTAGGACAAGTTTTCGAAAAAGTCGGATTTCCTCCCCCCTTGGTATAGCTCTCGGCCACTTTCCTTAATTGGGAGGGTCGATTTTTCTTCGATCAAACTTGGTTCCTAGGTTAACATACGCCGTAACTAAGACGGTTCTAAGCTCGGAAAAATTTTCGGATCGAAAACTGATATAGGGGTAGTTTGGTCATTATTTTTAGCTCAAAATTTCAAAATTGGATTTTTGAAAAACAGATTGGATGGAGACGTCCACAACGACGTTTATGACGACAAATCCTACTAGCACTAAGCCAAGTCGATAGATTAGAGCTTAAAGGTTGCGACTTTACCGAAAAATGGGTATTTAAGGTAGAAATTGATCCCGGCGGCATTTCGTCGACATTTGACAAAATCTAATCCGCAGAACACGCTCAGGAGCATGCAGGGAAGAAGTTTAGACACTGAAATCAGCGTATTTGAACAGTTTTACAAAAAGCTCCAAACTTTGAGCTCAGAAAAACATAGAAAAAGTCGACAGATCTGACGATCAGAAGTGAGATATAGTTTACCTACCTCAAGGTCTTCGATTAGCAACGATCGGTGAAGAAAACGGGCAAAGATTCGCGAAAATCCCTTTCTCTCTAGCTGCTCACGGTTTTGGGGGAGGGAAATGGGTATTTTTGCAAAAAATCTAATTTTCAAGCTATTTATAGGTTTTGGAAAAAACGGAAAAATGATTTTTTTGCGATTCCGATTTTTCCTGCGCGTTCCTCTGCGCATTCTAAGATAGGTTCTGGCGACAGAATTCCAGAACTCAAAACAGGATTCTTGGAATTAAACCAAAAGATCCAAAATCGGCATAAGTCGGTGTAAGTCGGATTATCCCGAAAAACTACTTTTTGCAGTGATCGTCGGATGAGAAAACTTCCTTCTGAAGAAAGATTAGGAATGACGAGAGAAATAGGAGACCGCGGGTGGAATCTTCTTTTGCAACTCCGAATAGAAAAAGTCTTCATCGTCTGTCGATCTTAGGTTTTCTCGAACTATCAGGGATTCCGTTTCGGCAAACTTCCGAGAATTGGAATTTGACGTTCGTACTTTCCAGGATTTCGCATCGAAATGATTGTTTAAGGACGGAAAAGAGAAGTTCTAACATTTCTCTGAGGATTTTTGGAATTAGTTTCCATCATGTCCTAAAGCGTAAATTAACTATTCACTAATACCTTTGACCTAGGATTAAGCGTATGTTAGTCGTGCTATAACTCTTATCGGTTTTTCGATAAATTCTTGGACTTTTCCTGAACCTTTTTCCTTCACAAATTTATCTTAATCAAATAAACTCTTTTATTTTATTCACTTATCCAAAGCGTTAAAACTTGGGCCTTACAGTTATCGTCTTCATATTTACGAAGAATGTGAAACGAGTTCCTCTTGGTCTCAATCGGGCTTAGAAGAGAAGTTTTTATCTCCACTTTACTCATCAATTTTGACTTTTCTATTTCATTCGTTGTTTAATATATTTTTAATAATCAAAGTATTAATTAATGTATCAAATACAATAGACATATTTCCCGTGCAACGCGCGGGTAAAAAACACTAGTTTAAGTGATTATAACAAAAGCTCTTATATAATAAGTGCTTATTGAATGAACCCTTAATTATCACTTATTATTTACCCAAACAAGACCTTATTTAGTTGAGCATATTATTTGTAGTCCAAGTCAACGTGTTATTTCCTTAAAAGGAGGAAGTCTTTTCCACAAGGGCCGACACAGAGAAAGCCCTTTACCCGAATAGCCCACCTCACCAGCTATATTTATAAAGAGAGACAGACACACCAGTTCTCACTAAACAAAACAAAACAAAACAAAAACATTGTTTCTCTTGTTCACTTTTTTTTGTGTCTACTCACGCCAACACTCCCCTGCTTAACTTGTACGAGGTGAGATAGATACATACACTCTTTGTTCCTCTGACCCTGTCTCTCGAACCTAAAACCCATTCTCTTTTTTCTCTAAAACCTTCGTCCTTGTCAAACGGAAACGCATTGCTTCGCTTCGCACACTTTTATGGACTGTGAAATTCGCGACACTGACGGTGAGTCTCTCTGTTTTTTTTTCCTCGTAATTCGACGAAGGAACATGCTAGGGTTTGGGTTTTTTTTTCTTTCGAGCGGATTGAATTTCAACTACTGTTGTCAACTTGTTGTCTAGAAAGTAGAAAAATGTTTCTTTTCGTCTTGATTTGTTTTGTTATTTTGAATTTGTTGTATATGAGGTTTGTCTAGCCTGCTAGTTGGTTGTTATCTTATGCTGTAGATAATTAAATTTGGGAACTTTCCATGAAATTGCATGTTGTACAGTTGTAAATTCATGCATAAAATGTGTAGCTAGGGTTTAGCTATAACCCCTTTTGTTGTTTGGGGGTGGGGGATTGATTGCTTGTACTGGCACTATCAGAATGTAGAAGAAATAGCTTATGGGGTGGGGGGCATGAAAACTGAATTTAATTGGTTGGATAGATGGACGAAGAAGTTAGGAGATAGCGAGTAGGAACCTTTTATTAGTGTTCTTGCTTATGTTTACAACAATAACTAGGGTAGTCTACATAATTGCATGTTAAAAAAACCACTTAAAAGAAATACCCATATCGGTATTGTGCCTAGCGAGCTGCTGCTCACGGTAGCCTGGTCTAAACACTGAGCCACTCCTGCAATAATTCGGTCCAGATTACGGGGTGACACTTCATGATAAAACTCAACACTAGGAGATACTCGAGGTCAAACAAACATGTGTGCCATATGTAAATTCAATAACGACGTAACCCCCAAATAAATAGCCGCCGGTCGTAACATGTACAATCACTAATTCTTCATTATGCAATTTAAGGACCTAATAAATCACGTAGCACAAAAAAGCTAAAAGCCCAAAGGGCAGTCTTAATCTAATAAGAAACCCAAGACAACAGGGATGAAGGCATGTTCACTCTAACACTAATACTGGGAGCTAGGTTGTGTGCTTGTCACTGAGTCTAGCCCCATCTGTAGTTTTGGAGAGAACAAGTACCTATGTCATGTTGTGCTAACAGCTTTAATATATGTAGTGTACTAGCATTAACCTCCTGTAACCATATAGTCTTATCTACAGACTCAAAGTTTTGATTGGATTACAAATAAAAACTATTGATGCGGCCATAATTATGGTCGTAATGCAGTTGCAGAGACATTTAGAACCCTAACATTGTGGCCATAATCACCGTCACAGACCATGATTTGAAACCTTGCCCATTCCCATCACCCATCTTGACAAACTTGTAAAACTAAAATGCAATTTCACTACTAATATAAATAATAAAAATAAACGTAAAAAGCATTAAAAGTAAAAAATTGAACTCAATTGAAAAATCATTCAAAGGTCACCCAATTTCTAATTATAAAATGCTTACAAATTATTTAAAATCTTGTACCCGTACCATAACCCTGATTTTTTATCAAAAAATTTATAAGTATTTTAAATCCTAATTGAAGACAGATAAATGTTTTGCGGGTAGTGGTAGGGTGGGGTATTATGGTAGCCTCATCTGCACCCCTACCTGCAATTACCCATGCTATGCTAAGGCACAAACTCATTTGATAGGTGAAATCCTACCCCTGGTGATGTTTTTTATGGGTACTGCCATACCGGGTTTGGGGTTGACTGCCATTTTACTCGTCTAATGTCTCTTATGTATAAGAAATTTCTGGTGATTATTATTCAAAAAATGACCTTCTGTTGGTTTGGGCATGTACTTAGTAGTTTTATGAATATTTAACAATAGAATAGAGGGGCAGCAAAATACAAATTGGTGTGAAGTGTTTACAAACTCTTAGTGAGTTCAGTTTTATGTGGTGTGCTACATCACAGGGACAGAGCTTGAACCAAGTGTATTAAAATAGGAATTCTTTGATTGGTATTTTCTGCATGCGGCACTTATGTATGATTATGAATGCCTGAAGTTAGAATTCATTGCAACAAATTATACTATGGAATTTCTTAAGTGGATTGGTTTTTTGTGGCATGCAGCGTTCTAAATTAAATTATCAAAACAAGTTGACTAGGGGCCAAAGCTAGAGATGTGGGTATTGTGTAGGAACCAAATATAACAAGAAGTTTAGGGTAGGCAAACTTGCAATGAAGTATCAATTACTATACATGTTAATTGAAATCTACAGGATGTTCTAGCAATTCTAGCAATTACAAAGTGCAGCCTTGGTGCATGACTCTTCTAAAGTTGTTTTGCAGAACCTTCACAGTTTCATATATTGAACTTCACTCCATCAAAATAAACCCTTCTAAAGTAGATGGTGTGCAACTGTGCATAACCTATGAATACAATAGAGGCTTGCTCATATTTTCTATCAGTGTTTTTTGTTTACTTGTAAGTTGAATTACATGTTTAGACGCGCATTGCCTGAAATTGATCATTTTAAAGGTGCTAATTTTTTTTCAATGACCTTTAAAATGAGAATGAAATGTATAGTTAAGGGGAGGGATAGATAATTGCTACTGTGAGATCATAGATAAAATTGGAAAAGAACATTTAAACGAAGAGTCCTTTTTTCTAGAACCAAGAAATGTTTGTCTCATCAGCATTCACTTTTGCGATTTTTACTATGTGGAATGCATGAATAAATATTTTTAAGAAAAAATTTGCAAATTCTCATTCATATCATCTTTGGTTTTTTCCCATGTATGTAAGTTCCTTTTTCATAAACTATTCCAGGTACTGACAATGATTTTTCTCCCTCAAATCAGAATAGAGTTCTCAGAGGTAGCAGTGTTGCAGGCGATAAAGAATCTTTTCTAGCTTCAATTCCAGACACTAGATTGTATATGACATGGAGGTTCAAATTCATCTACTTGAGCAGGAAGCATACTCTGCTGTATTGCGTGCTTTCAAAGCTCAGTCTGATGCTCTTACTTGGGTATCTTCTTTAGTTTCCTCCGTTTCTTCTATATTATCTTTGTATTCTCCTGCAATGAAGATTTACCTTGTCTATTTTACTTACGTATTTATCAGGAGAAGGAAGGTGTGATCACTGAGCTTAGAAGAGAATTGAGGGTTTCAGATGATGAACACAGGGAACTTCTTTCCAGGGTTAATGCTGATGAAATAATTCACCGAATAAGGTATTGTAATTCTTTGAGTAGTTGTACTTGTAACAAGAAAAACATATTGACAGTTTTTCTGCTTCTACTTTTACCACGTTATATGATGGATGATGCATTCAGGGAATGGAGACAAACTGATTGTTACCAACCTGCAAGGCGCACTACATCTCAACCTGTTCATGACATTTTACCTAGTCCAACTGTTTCAGCATCTCGCAAAAAGCAGAAGACTACCCATTCGGTACGCCATCTTTTCTTGTATGTTATGTGATTTGGACTTTAACAGCATTATTAGTATATTCATATTTACTGCTTCAAATGTAAGCGGTGCTTTCCGATCCAATGCTGAAAGCGTAATTGCATTGCACTTAAATTCTTTACTTGAAAAGTAAATTATTGACGTCCAATTTTTTTGCTGCCAATTTTGGTGCCAGGGTCAGTCATTGCCTGGTTTGTCTTCAGTGAAGTCTATGCAGTATGCTTCTACGGCACCAACTGGAGGTAGGCATTTCATGAATCGCAGTTCTTCTGGTGCTCTTGCATCTAATGCAACTGCTGATGCAGCTGCTTTTGATCCATTGGTCGGGAAGAAGGTTTGGACGAGATGGCCTGAAGACAATCACTTTTACGAGGCTGTCATAACTGATTACAACGCTGCTGAGGTATGTGTATTAGGAACTGTCAAATCTAGGTAGAATCATGATTTGACAACGCTGATGCGGATAAGTCTTACTTTTACCCCCACATGTAAGACCCTTTTTTTGTTTTCTTTCCCAGAAGGGGGGGGGGGAGCATAGAGACACCTTAAACTTAATTGCCTTTTGCAAATAGACACCTTCAAGTTTAAACCTATTGTTATAGTAGATCCTTCTGTCAATTTAAAAGTTAACATGTATATTAATAGTGAACAAACTTACTTTTTTCTTCCTTATCTACTCTGAACTTATCATTTACTTTTTTTTATTTTAAAAATCATATTATTTGATGATTTGTTCACCATTATGAGTTGTCCCCAAGTTAATAAAAGTATTGTAATGATAAATAAAGTTTAAGGATTAATTGGGATTAAAAGCTGAAGGTGTTTATTAGCTAAAGGCTTAAAGTTAAGGTGGCTCTGTACAGTTCCACTTTTCTGGGGGTTTCTTTTCCCCTTGTACAGTTTACAGTAAATGGAAAAGTGTGCAGACTTATTTGCATTTATTTCATCTAGTATAGGATATGTCTTCAATGTCAGTAACCTCTTCAAATATACATAAAACTCACTCCCTTCCAAAATCCATATAGAAATAACAATGCTTAAAGCATTGAATAACAGTTGATAACTTTTCAGAGTTTCTTTTTTAAATTTCGTTTTGTTGTTTGCTTCTTTGCAGGGCCGGCACGCATTGGTTTATGATATTAATAAAGCAAATGAGACTTGGGAATGGGTTGATCTCAAAGAGGTATTTATTCCCTATGATTTGCTTCATATCAGATTAGAGTAATGTAAAATATTTGAGTTCTTTAACTTTAGGAAGCTAAGGGCTTTTAGGAGAAAAAAATATCCTGATTCAGGGAATAAATTACTACTAAAAAATCATAGGGAATGAAACATCCTGACTCAACATCAGATTAGAGTCATGTAAAATATTTGTTCTTTAATTTTAGGAAGCATGGAGCTTTTAGGAGAAAAAAACTGTGATGAGGAATTTTGATAATTGAGAAGGATTTCGAACATTATTATATTTCATAATCTCTTTTTGAATTTGGGTTAGGCTTAATCTATCCCAAAATCTAGCTTAGAACTCTACCATTTATAAGGAATCTTCTGGCAGTATCTCTAGTCAATGTGAGACTTCTAAACTGGGCATCTGGAGCATTAAATTTACATGAATGAAAAGCATCTGCGGGTGGCCATACTTGAATTTGTTGAAATAATTATTGTGTATATTTCATTGATTAATACTTGACTAAAAACTACAATATATATAGACTAACAAAGAGATAAAAAGAAACTAAATCTATCTAAACCTATCTCTAATTAAATAGATATCATCTCTATTTAAATAAATACTAATCTAAAATAGATAAACAAATCTTAACTATATCTCTATGAGATAAGACTAATAATAAACTAAATCTTAACAGATATTCAACACTCCCCCTCAAGCTAAAGCTTACTTAGCTTTAAGCTTGTAACAAATCTAACCCAAGAAGAAAATTATCTTAATAGATATCCCTTAATAATGACGGTCTTCGCGAATCTCTGAATTGACCTTTCAAACTTCTAGTAAATCCATGGGCCGACAAAAGACAACTTCTCATACTTGATCTGGTTAAAATTGATGCAAGACAAAAACCAATTCCTCTAGAGTGTCGTAGGGTAGCTGAGCCAGCAAACAAGGGCGAAAAACCAGCAACAATACGCCCGAAAACAAAACAAGGCTGAAGCAACAACTCACCAACAACAACCACACAGAAATAAAACATACTTGAGGTCGATCGATTGATGGGTTCTAAGACAAACAATGGTGTCAACTTTGACACAGACAACTCTCAAACGCCGCTGGTTCGGTGGAGGTTGTATCCAAGAATGATGCTTATATGGTGATTGTTTAATAGCAGCGTGTTTTGGAGTATCCAACAATCTGAATCAGATTGTTGTGTTCCTTTGCTTTCCTATTTCTCCATAATCCAGTTTGTGCTAATGTTTTTGGGAGAGGCAGAAGCGTCAGGTTGAATCTAATTGTATTGATCCGCTGCATTGTTCTCGCTGGTCCTATTTGTGTTTCAGCCTCGCTGAAGCCCTAAAACCAGAAAACCAAACAATCGAGACAAAACAAACAAGGTGACACTGTCACCTTCAAAACCAAATTGCATAAAGTTAGGATCAATGTAATAAGAGCATCTCGAACCGTGAGACGCAAACTAAGATCTCAAACAGCTAGAAACATCGCAGATGAGAAAACACACCCACGAACCAAACTGGAAGAGGAAGACCGGACGACCATTAACGGTGGCGCTACAACACACATCACCTTAAAAACCAAACCTGGCTGAAACACAAATAGGACCAGCGAGAACAATGTAGTAGCTTCAAGTCTCTACAATTTCTGATTACTGCATTGCATGCAGTAGCTTCTCTTCTCGAGTTAATCATATTTGTTACAAGCTAGCTTGAGGGGAAGATCTGGATATTGTTAAATATCTCAATAGAGACTACGGTCAGCCATCGCTTTCCTCTGCACGTTTAATGATATCATTGTTGTCTCCACGAAAATATTCCTCCCTCGCCATGTGAACAAAAAAGAGAGTAGCCAACCAAAGGATGCCCGAATCCAAGGATAAACAGGTAGCGCTATAAATGCGATTACTTTGATAGTAATTAAGGTAACCAATATTGTTGGGCACAATTGAAGGATTATTACGTACTTGATAGACAAATCAAACAATCAAAAATTGTAGTTCCTCTCTTCCATCGCAGCCACTTCACTATGGCTTTCACCATCAAACAAATGGCCCTGATTATTTTGCTTTTTACTATATTGTCTTTCTTATTCGGATTTGCAGTTTCCGTCAAGAAGGGTCTATATGGTGATCCTAGAGCGGTATATTATTCAACATCAGCTATATTGGTATATCTTAGTGTTGCTTCTCTTCTTGCCTCAAGTGTGGCTGGATTTCTTTCTCTGGTTTACCCTTACAAGGGAATGTCTGTTCTGCTAAAGGTTTTGTTTGATGACATGAACACAGGCCTCGTGGTCTTACTTCGCGCGTTTTCAACTGCAGTGTCTGCAGTGTTGTTATTGATACCAACAATAGTGGAACTTTTGATTTGTCTATCAAGTACGTAATAATCCTTCAATTGTGCCCAACAATATTGGTTACCTTAATTACTATCAAAGTAATCGCATTTATAGCGCTACCTGTTTATCCTTGGATTCGGGCATCCTTTGGTTGGCTACTCTTTTTTGTTCACATGGCGAGGGAGGAATATTTCCGTGGAGACAACAATGATATCATTAAACGTGCAGAGTAAAGCGATGGCTGACCGTAGTCTCTATTGAGATATTTAACAATATCCAGATCTTCCCCTCAAGCTAGCTTGTAACAAATATGATTAACTCGAGAAGAGAAGCTACTGTATGCAATGCGGTAATCAGAAATTGTAGAGACTTGAAATTGCCCTTCACCGCTTACTCTGGTCGAATGCTTCATCAATGTGAACACATGAATTATGGAAAACTGATTTTGAGAAACCACGACAGATGTAAGGATCTTTTTGTGGTTTCCATACCGAAAATTCAGCATCTGAAATCACATTCCAGCCCAACAAACAAGGACAACAACCAGGGGTGTGATGAATCAATAATTCATAAAACCCACAGAATATATGAATTGATGATCATGCAAGGCTCCATTGACATTCCACTTTATTTAATCAATACTGTTGCTGGCAGTGAAGAATTATTATGTTATTCCAATCAAGAATTCTTGAATCAACAATTGTTGAATCAATTCCGACCACAGATTCTGAGTATTCACTAATCAATGAGACTCGCACACTCAAGGAACAACCTTGCTCAAGATACAGGCGGCGACACTTCAGGGAAAAGTTGGAGGTGCCTCCGATCCGTTCTGAGCAACTTCGGAAAACGGCGGTGGAGGAACTTTGACAGTGGTTGAACGTCAATGGTGATGGCCAAGAACGTGACAAGGATCACTAGTTCTAGTCGTAAGAAAACGGCTAGAACTAACAAGCTGAAGCAAAGTACAAGGAAAATTAAATCCAAAGAGATTTGGAAAGCCCCCGTGAAGGGGCTCACGGGGGAGGAGCCCCCTCACAGCGGTAGGATTGAAACTCGCTCTGATACCAACTTGAATTTGATGAAATAATTATTGTGTATATTTCATTGATTAATTCTTGACTAAAAACTACAATATATATAGACTAACAAAGAGATAAAAAGAAACTAAATCTATCTAAACCTATCTCTAATTAAATAGATATCATCTCTATTTAATAGATACTAATCTAAAATAGAAAAACAAATCTTAACTATATCTCTATGAGATAAGACTAATAATAAACAAAATCTTAACAGATATTCAACAGCCATATATGGGTGGAACGAGGGTAGGCTCTGATACGATATTTGAACTTAGGTTAGACTTAACTCTACCTCTAAAGCTAAATCTTAGAGGTTAGGGTTGCTCTGCTCTTTACAAGGATTATTCTGGCCACATCTCTAATCAATGTAGGACTTCTAAACAATCTCAATATAGGCTAAGATTTAAGTTTTTTAAGCAAAAATTATTATAAGAACTCCTATGATTTAGTTGTACAAGATCACTCTTCACTTGGCTTTTGGATTGAATTCAGGAATAGTTGAACCCAAACTGATGTTAATTTTAAAACTTGCAATGTTTTTAGGATATTTAGAGTCTCTGGACTTATAATTTATGTGCAGTTTCCTATTTGATCATAATCAAGTTGAACCAAGGACCAAAAATCTTTTAATCTCTTCGGTTTTGGAGCCTGTTTGTTTTATGACTATTTCACATTATTAGTCATGAGTTAGTTTCACTTAGAAATAGAATTTTGGGAGTTCAATGTGAGTGCTTCCAATTTCCTTTCCTATTCACCACGATTCTTAGAATTTATTGTGATAGTAAGTACTCTGGAAGTAAAAATTGGAAACAACAACCACAACTCTCAGAGTTCAAGTACCTGAGATTTATTATACAAAATACTGGGGAAATTGAAATTGAATTTGTAAAAGATGTTACAACATGTTTAGGGAAAATAAGCATAAATGTTCTCTTTATGTAATTTCTTTTCATGTGCTTTAACCTTCGTAGGCTCTGAATATGTTAGCTCAGTGTATGTTACTATGCAACAAGTTTCTGGTGTACATAAGATAAAAATGAACTCAAATGGTTTGACTATTTCGATGACTTAGTAGATATATGAATTTGTCCAAAATCATCTTTTATTTTTAAAGATGTTTAATCCTTGTTAAATGCAGATTTCACCTGAGGATATACGATGGGAAGGTGAAGATCCCGGCATAGTCCATAGAATTGGACATAGTGGGCAAGGTCGTGGAGCTAAGAAATTCTTTAGCCGTAGCGGTGATACTTTGGGTGCTGGAAGAGGAAGAGGACATCCCAGATTTCAGGCCAGAAAAGAACTTCACCCTCCTCAAAATAATGGTATTGGAGAGAGAGTATCCGATGACATTGAGTTGATGAACACAGATACACTTGTTAAGGAGGTAGTAGATATCACATGCCTATGCAACCTCATTGAGAAAGAGAAAAACAGGGAAATTTTCAGTCTTTAATAACATTGATGTTATAACAGGTGGAGAGGGTTTTTGCAACGAGTCCTCCAGATTCTATGGAGCTTGAGAAGGCAAAGCAAATGCTGAAAGTACGATGACTAACCATCATGAAGTTCTGTATTTTTGGATTTGGCTCCTCTACAACCATTAATTTTGAAGTCAATGGTTGTGATTGTGATCATATACTTCCCTTGTTTAACAAATTATGACATTCTTTAAATCTCAAACATTGATTTCTCAATCAATGGTGGTAATGACTCAGTGAGGAGCCAAATCCGTATTTTGAACCTTCATCCTCTATGCTTCTTGTTTATTCGCTAATTATCGCTTGTATTGTTTGTGTAGGAGCATGAGCAGGCGCTTCTTGATGCAATTGCAAGGATTGCAGATGCATCGGATGGTGAAAGTGGTAATCATTAGTTTAGACGTCTACATTATCTTGCTGCATACTATTGTATATTCAAACTCATATTTTTCCCGTTTAGGATATAGGTAACAAAAAGTGCTTTTATGTAATTGAATAAAAAACATAATTTTGTTATGATATCGCCACAACAATAGATTTTAGCAACTCTCTAACTAAAGAAAAGACTTTTGCTTTTCGGGTCAGAGCAGTGGAAGAAGCATGAAACCAAGAAAAAATGAAGGGGGAGGGGGAGAAGCATAGAGAATAGTTGGTTTTATTTTTGCAGCTTAGTGAAAGGGATTCTGAAATAAAATAAAAAAATGAGCATTTCTTACACTTAATCGCTTTGCAAACAAATGCTGTTTTCTTATTTGACAATCAATGAAGGTGGTGTATATTATGTTTCAGTGGTAGGCTTGTATGCACTAGTGGTGATAGGTGAGGTCGCCATTAAAGTGCCAAGGACTAAACACTGTCGATGATGTTGGTGTATTTAGCAAATAGTTCGAATTTTGTATTATTAAATTTTAAATTCTTCTTAGTTGTAACGAACATCTATCTTATTGGTTATTAGTTTTTCATCAAATATTGTTTGTAGAACCTTGTATCCATTTAATGTTAAACGAAATGTAAATTCATTCTCCTATATGCTATGTGTAGGTTTTTCACAAATAAGGACATGGTTTTAACTTTTTACTGTGTTTCCATATTACAGATGGAGAACAACCATTCTTGCATGGACAATTGCTGGACAGGGGATAGTGGAGATAATCATCTTTGAATATGATCTTGATATTTAGCTCTCATGAAGTCTCATGGAAATGTTGAATGCAACTAATTCACTTCAGATTCTCTTCTTGCTGATGCACTGTCTTCCTAAACTTACCCGGTTGAAAAATGTCCACATGCTCCATTTTTTGTTGATTAAGAATAGAGACTAATATTTATTTAGCACATCAATTGTTGTGCAACTGTAAAATACTAGCACTGTTTTTTTGTCTTGGAAACTGGATGAGATATGGGAAAAATCGTTTGGATGTACTCTAAATTTGCTTCTCCTTGACTTATGCTGTCAATGTTCCAATGCCTCCTCATACCTCAAACCTTCATTCCTGCAAAAACCAAAGTATTGAGACCATGGGAAAAGTAAAGTAATCGTAGATAATTCCTCAAAGTAGACACGAGTACTGTGATCAAGTTTAATGTGCAATATGATCCTCCATCATTTCATAGTGGTTTAAATTTTAATTGACATTCATTTGGGCAATGGACATGCACAAATTTGATGCAAAATCCATCTCCTGTGATCATAGTGAATATTTAATACTGTTGAAAGTAAGCCAGAAGGGTATTCTAAAATGCACACAACAATTTCCAGTATTTGAGTCAGGCGAAAAATTCACTCATCTTCACTTTGAGAGAAATGAGGGCAGATGAGAGAGAAGTTAGTGTATTTAGATTTTCATTGAACTCTTAAACTCAATGTGGCAACATCGTGATTCTCCAATTCACGATGAACTTGACGTGTCAAATTGTAGTTTCTTCGTTGATATCTTGAGATACGTGACATTATTTTCGTTGGATCATGATCCTTTGTAGTTCGAACACAAACTACAATTGTAGAGATCTTAGCCTTTGAATTTTATTTTGATGATTAAACAATATTAATTGACAAACAAAATAATTGATTTTCAAGGGTGGGATTTAGAACTGGACACCCTGCAGATATTTTTAACACTGTAGGAGGGGACCTGAATCTGTTTGCGTTTGCACTAACACCAAAACAAACATACACTTGGAATATTATAAGCTATGTAATTGGAAAATAGGATAAATATAAAAACAGAGTGGGTAAAAATGGGATGAAATAGAAGCTGTGTGTGATGTGAATATAAAAGTTGATCAGATCAGCTGCAGCTCTAAAAAACAATTCACCATTTCTAGAGACAAAACAGATAGCAATAGTAATCCAAACAGATACCAACACTGTGAATAAAATTAGCCAAGACTATACAGAAAGCCATCATAGTCATACCTTGGTGACGCCAAATTCACTCATCAAGAATTACAATTTGGTAACACTCATCCATTCCTCTATAGGTCCATGAGGATCTGTTTTGATGGAACTTATGTAGTATACAGAAAGCCATCAAGCTCCATGAGGATGAGTGTTACCAAATTGCAATCCTAATATTAAAACCGAAATTAAGAACCTTCATCCTAGAAATGTGAAATTCTCCTCAAGTAAGCTTTTTGCCATTCTAGTCTTCTCTTTCTACTTAGCTAACTGGAAGGATCTCTACACTTGTTTTTTTTTATGATGAAGATTTAGAGTTTGTTTAGATTACTGTGAAAAAGTATGAAAATAGGATTAAAAAGTATATAAAAAAAAGAATAGTAACACATCCGGTGCATTTTGGTTGAAGTAGCAAGTTGCTATTTCAACAAAAAAAGTGCATCGAGATGTGTCATTTTTTCTAATGGTAAACTGATCGAGCTTTTAATGTTTCTCCTCCTCCTTCCCCACAAAATCACAACAGTCATTGGATAACTTTGACACAAAATAACATGGTATGCAATAATTCTTCCTGCTCCTTGAGAAGAAGCAATGAAGCCCACAAGAATCCCTAATTTCCAAGTAAAAATCCTAATTAACAGCAGTTCAAAGATACTAGTTTCAGATTTTGTACCAAAATAAAAGAACATCTTAGATACATATAACTACGAGAAATTTCAATTGTCTAATATTTGGGAGCAAATTTTCGGACTCATGTACCAAAGACTCCATGTTCATTCTCTCACAAACATTTACAAATTTCTTATATTTTAAATTTAAAAGATTTGAAAAACAAGGAAAAGTTAACCGTTCTTGAGAGATCTGTCAGTCTCAATAGGGGGAGTACACTACATACTACAATAGTATTGTAGAATTTTTCAATATTGTGATGTCATTTGAGTACAATGTGAACAAAATTTCATCTTAATTCATAAGAAGAGTTATGTTCAGCCCGGAATTGTTCGATCTATCATCAAACAGCAAACCTCTATTTTAATAACCAATTGCTACTGCAAGTAATCAAATGGATATGATTATGATTTTCCCACTATGAACATGAGCAGTCACAAGTTAATAAAATAATATATGCACTTCAAAGTTCAAAGTTGTAGGATTGTTACAGCAGTGGTCATATTTATCAAGCTCAGCATGATGAAGTAGATTCTTAATCTGAAGAACATTATTATACTCATTATCCTTCAATCACTTCCAGATTTATGTGTTACCCATTTCAAATTCAATCAATTGTTCCCCAATAGATTATACAGGTCAACAATTCAAGAAAGAAAAAGAAACTACTGCAATATGTTAATGAAAATAAACAATCAAAATGAGACAAATCATTCATCTGTTAAATCACTAAGTAACTTATGGTAATTATGTGCATCACAAGAATGTAACAAAATATGAATAACTAAATACCTCGTAGACATCATAAAAGTCCACAAAATTTCAATCTAAACGACAAGGTCAAGTGATAATCAATCACCAAGCATGTTATTATGTATTCAAAAGATAAAGGGTACCTACCTCAAAATTGAGCAATTCCAAGAGATCTGTGTTGTCGGTGCATTTGAAATTCGAGTCTCGGAATCTTAGTTTATCACGAAACGATGTCGACTCGATGAACCATTGTTTTGCTTGTTCGAACGTTGAGGATCCTATGTTGATGATGGATGTCATGATAACACGATATCACTCTGCACTCTGCACACAGCACAACGTTGTAGATGGGAAAATGGAAATGCCGGAACAGTACATGATCGCATGGTCCCACAGTCATCATCATTCCTCATCTTCTTTAGATTAGATTACAGAAAAAAACCAATATTATTCAAATAAAAAAAACTAAATAAATAAAACCTCTAAAATCTGACATTTAGTCATTATTCCTACCTCGCGCATACTTATCCTGTACTAGCATATCACATTAAATGGATATGCATTTTCGAATAAATTCTTATTCATGTACATTGTTTAGGGATCGGATCAATGACTAAATGTTTAAAGAATTCGCTTACCTATCAAATATGTTGGATCTTATACTTTAATCAATTGTATACTCACTTGAGTGTCAGAATCTCTTTTGTCGGTGACTCCCACCGATCCAACCATTTGGAGCACTAAGTATCAAAGGATGCTTTCGGTTGATAAGTAAGGAGGTGTTCACTACAAGCTATGAGGGTTGTCTTAGATTGAACGTTAACTTATCTTATTGTCGTTTAATTTCTAAGGCAGGTTTACGCTAAGAATACCCGAATCGAGTCAGAATTCACGTCGCCCGCCCTAAACAAATAGTAGGTGTGGGCCACGTGTTGTATATAAGCCGCTGGACCACACGACAAAAGAATACCCAACATACAGATGCACACTCCACTATATAGGATTGTTTGTCCGGCCTTTGGCCAAGAACACGTCAAATCATTGACATCTTTTCTAAGGAAAGGTAAACTTCAATTCCCGCCACCACCGTCATTGACAACCTCCTTAAGGACCTCGTTCACCTATCCCTTGGGATCCTCAACCGCCTTCCCCACTTCAGGAAAACCGTCCTCGGCTGCCTTCACCACGTCTTGCTCAACGCTATCTGCCTTCTTGGGTCCCTTGTCCATAAGGGACAACTTGATCAGCTTGTCATTGTCCCTAGTGTCGCAGATGCAACCATACTGAACTTTGTTAAGGGGGGCCAAAACGTTGACCTCAAATGAAAGGTTGAGAAGTTTCAACTGGACGATGAGGTTCTAAAATGTATCCTCCACAACCTCTAACATATTTTCATCGGCCTTCTCCTTGGCCTTCGCGAGCGTCGTCTCCCAATCCATGTCCTTCTACTTCAAGACTTCATCCAATGGGGCATGGTTTTTCTCAGCCTCAATTGTCCCCTAGAATTCACTTTTAGTGTTTTAACATGTATCATAATTGGTGCATCATGTATGTGGTTTTCCGTTAAGTAAAAGATAGCTTTGAAAAAGTATGGTTATAAATTTTTTTTTTTAACTAAAAGCATGTTAGAGTTATTTTATAAGATTGTTCATGTTAAGACTCCACATTTATCTCCAGTAGTGATTTCAATTTATTCTATCCAAACACAATTCATTTTCTTAGTACTTTTACATAATTTTTTTTTTAAAAAAGAGAGAAATAGGAAAAGAAATTGGACATAAGGGTTGAGGGAATGAAAGGATGAAGGGTCCAGGGTTCGAACTCTGAGGAGAGACAAATTTACCAACATTACTAATAACTATTTGTCAATAAAAAAAAAAAGAAAGAAATAGAAAAAAGAAATAAGTGGAAATGAAAATGGAAGAGAATGAAAAGTGTGAATGAGTGGTGCAGTTCAAAACCAGTAGATGATTCTGGTCCATCCCATGTTTATCATCCGATAAAATATTTTAATGATCAAGATTTGAATTTTAATATTCTTGTGTCAAGAATTAAGTGTTTTCAAAATTCAAATGGCAAAGGCTATCTCCCTCTCAATATTTTTTATCGTCAATGATTGGCCATTTGCACCCCACCGTATTGAATATTGATCCAAGAGATCTGTCTCATCTGAAGCAATATCTGGCGTTAACAGAGTGAATATTTAAATTTCAAATTTGATAGTACCAATTCGATTTTGATTCTTTTCCCTCTACATTGTTGAAACAAAAACCTGTAACTTTCATGTGGAATCTCTTTCAAACTATGATCATGATCCCTCTAACCATACATGCAGAACTCAACCTCTTCTTCCAAACAACTGTGACTGAATATTTACAGCAGAATGTTGAAAACAATGTATACATGGTCAATCAATTCTGAGATACATTTACTGTGTCAAAACTGAAATTATGTAACACAATTCTACTTCATTTGAAAACAACAACTCCGATTATTAACCATTCAAACACTATCAACATCTCATATACATACCTCACAATTATCACTCATCGCTCTTCTATTCTATTACCTGCCATTCAAATCTGGGTGTACACAGCAGACACCATTGTCAAAACACAACATCTAGAAAGAATTGTGCATTCTGAAGTGCCACAATGCCATTTCAACCGAACAGATTTGAACAGAAACGCTCCTGCCCTGAGTTAGGTTGCAATTTTGAGCAAATGAATTCGCTTTCCAATCAAAAATCTTATCAGCACATTATACCAAACCAAACATTGCACCAAAAGAACTCTATCTCATTTGAACTAACAACATTGAGTGCAGACATTTAAATTTTAAATGTGACACAGACAGCACCAGTTTGATTTTAATTCCATTCCCCTGTATTGCTAAAAGTAAAAAACAAAAACTCAAAAGCAAGGCAATGATGACTCAACCAGCTTCTGCTTAAAAATGGTGATGGCTCAAGTAAAATTTATAAGTGAAAAATAAAAATTGAACACAAGAACAAGGCTACCACATGATAACCAAGCAGAATCAACATAACATTTTTATATATCATGATATATGTGACACTGAATAAGGAAAGTCCCAGTTTCAAAACGGAAACTTGAAATCTATGACAGACAAGAAAACAATTAGACCCCAACCCCAAAGATTTTATAAACAAAATTGCAAAATGAAGGCATGGTTCATGCACCAGTGGCGGCGACATCAGATTCCAATGATTTTCCCGGAAACCCACTAAAATCTGGCGCCGTTTTCTTCTCATTCTTTCTCCCATCAGTGTTCTTCCCTTTGACTACACTCTTCTCAATCTTTCTGTACCTTCCACCCCCGATTTCTCGCCGGAGATCCTCCACAGCGCTCCTCAGCGACCCGTTCTCCAATTGCAGCACCTCCATCTGCCTCTTCACCGCCAAGCACGCCTCCGCCACATCAGAACCCGCCACAAACCCCGAGCCCTCACTAGCTCCACCATTGCCCTTCTTCAACTCACCATTCAGCTCCGGCAAGAGCTCGAACCCAATCTTATCCATAACCAGAAACGGAATCCTCTGGAACGCGCCGCTGCTGTTATTCCCAATCGCCTTTACCTCCGCCGGAACCCTAACCCCCCACCGAAAATTCACCGCCGCCCGTCCCCTCACCGGAAGCGTCGTCCTCGCCGCAACCTCCATCCCAGAAAACGCGCTCACAATCGCCCCAGCAGCAGGAGAATCACTCCCAAAAATCGGCACCTTCCCAGCAGAAAACGACCCAATCACCGGCTTCTCAACAACCTCAATCGAACCATCATCATCAGACCCAGACCCAAACCCCCCACTCTCAAAGATCGAGGACTGTGTCTTCTTGAAGGTGAAATCCCCAAACCGAGGCTTAAAATGGAGCATGAAGAGTGGTCCTCCGCTACGAGCAAGGAGGTTGAACTCGCAGCTCATGAGCATGGAACCGGAGAGCGGCGAACCGAAGGGTCCGGTGCCGGTTTTGACGACGACGGAGAAGGGGTTTTTGGAGTCGTTAGGGCGGTAAGAGGCTCTGATGGAAGGGCCAGATTGGAAGAATGTGGCGAGGTTGAGTGTGAGTTCCTTGGAGTCGCCGGCGACGATGCCGGATTGGAACGGCATGCCGAGGACGCTGAGTGGAACCTTGGCTCTGAACAGTGGCTTCTTCTGTTCGTCGCGGAATTTGAGAGAAGCTTTCATTTTGTGAAGAAGATGAAACCCTAGGTTTGGTTTGGTTTGATTTGGGGATTTTGTGAGTGAGTGAGAGGGGTTTGGTTTTAGCGTTTTGTTATATAGAGTGAATGGGTTTGAAAAGAGGGGAGATAAATAAGGGATTGGTGGCGGAGAATCCGCCAAAACTGTGTCGTAGCATGTGTGCTGCTGCGGCGGCAGTGACTGTGAAACGCTCAATCTGAGACTGGGCAGCCAGCCATGCCGCGTATTTTATTACCCGATTATGCGGGTCGGTTATGTTTTTTTGTTTGCTTCTCATTCTTGAAAATTTTATTGAATCACTCACTTGCCTAGTTTGCATTACCTCATCGTCACTCTCTTTTCAAAATTGTGGATTTTATATTTTGCAAACTAAACTACACAAATGTATTTTTTAGAATTAACCAAATCCTAATTTCAAAAAAAAAAAAAACCAAATCATGAGTAATCTAAATCATGTTAAGTGTAGCTATTGAAAAGCGTATGCACCGGTGTGAAGAATCCAAGCCACTGAGCGATTGTTAACTTGAAAATTCGAGAGAAAAATGGCATTTGGCAAGGTTAATTCAGCGCTTCTTAGACCGGAATGTCACTAAGTCGTGGAACGTTAGTGCCAAAATGATCATTGTCGACACCGAAAGAAAAACCAGCGCGTTGACAATCAATGTGGAAAGGTTTAGGAATTTCAGCATAAGTGTGCATGCCGAAGGCAAGCTTTTCGGCACAAACCGACTGCTTCGGTGTTGCTGGATGGCTACCAATGGTTACAGGATCGTAGTCTTCCAGAAGTCACCCATGTCTAGAGCAAATGCAATCCCGATTTGCACCAGATTGTACGTCTATAGTTCTAATTTCAATTTTTGACATGTGGAATGACGTAGTTGATAATTACACGCCCCTCACTTGAGCATTTTTAGGAAGTGGTGCAAGTAGTGCTCAAATGTTAGATTTTTCATGCTTTTAGTTTCTCCTATAAATAAGAGTTAGGATGATTTAGCCAGGATTGGACATATGCATTAACACCATATTCGTCTCAGCTAAGGAGTGCGACTACATTTTCAGTACACCCAACCATTTTTTTATTGTAATTTCAATTTCAATTCTAGACTATTTTTTAAGTTTCTCAGTTCTTTCATTGGATTTCTTAAGTAATCAAACAATTTGAAATCAAACCTTGCATATGATACAAACCCTACGCTAAACATGTTGAGATTCTCAAATTTAAATGCTTTAACGTGAATTATGAGCAAACTAAACATGTTCACAATCTAAGTTTAACAATTGTATTCCCGCCATCTTTCTCTTTTCTTCCTTTAATCTCTTCTAGTCTTTTTTGCACTTTTCTTGTGTTAAGCTTTTGCATATGCTTTGTTTGTTAAAATAACTTTATGTGTTGTTTTTGAACAATAGTTCATGTAGAATGCTTCTCTTAACACCATTTTAATCTTCTTTTCTTTTTTCCTCTCTTTCACGTAACTTTTCTTTCAAGCGTCTGACAAAACTTATATCTTTTATTGGCATTCATATACGAGATAGTTGTAGCTAAAGTGTCCCATTTTCTTTCTTGTTGTCGATTCGACACTCACTTTCTTGAAGCTTGACATTTCTTCGAACAAAGACTTTGTTTTTGGTGTTTCATTCGCATTATTTACGCTCATCATTTTGTGAGCTTGTGATAAAAGGGGACGACTCTGGCCTTCAAGACAATCAATTTCTTTCCCTCGCTAGCACACACACTTTTCAGCATTCTTGTCCATCTACCAAAAAGAGGGTTGATTTCGTGTCTGTTTGATTTTCAGTTAGGAAGTCTGTTTGAAGCATCAGAATTCGCGATCACGATTTCCAATGCACATTCAGCCAACATAATACACTTGTTGGGTTGAGCGAATGTGCTTTCACATTCACCCAACTGAAAACCAAACAGGCTTGAAGTATCAGCTTTTACCAAGATTCCACATTACACACACGGACTCCAGTAAATCAAGGCACGAAGCTTAGTTTATGTCGAGAGGTGAGGCTCGACCTTCGTCCAGACAATCTGACCTCACAAACTTTCCATCAGGAAATAGTACCAGAAATAAAAAAAATGTGGCATTACTTTTTGAAAAAGTAATTATGTTTTTTTTTATGCGGAATCACTTTTTGCATTTTAATATTTGTGGTATACAATTGTTATGCCTGCAAACTTTATTACAGTACACAATTTTTTTCAAACCACTTTGTTAAGTTGTGGAATGCAAAATTACTCCTCGTTTATAGTGCATCAAAAGCACCGTTGTCTCCCAAAAGACAATCAACTTTCACTTGATTGAAGAAAGTGATGGATCATCTATGGGTAATGATATATACACACCTCTGTTTTTATACACTTAATTTTCACCTCTTTTTATTTCTATCTCTCTCCTCTTATCATCTATCACATTTTATATTTTCTCACTCTTACTTTTTCTTTTCTTCCTATCTCTCTCTTCCTCCACCTCATTCCACCTTTTTTTGAGGTGTGAATAAATAATTATTGATCATCTATAAGGGGAGAAGAGGACAACTTTCATATTGCCAAGGATACATCATAATCGTCATGTCATATTGAGAACATATGCTTGGGATGTTGTTGTGTCTCAACCCTTCTCTATAGTTGAACACCATGAAAGAAGCATATGGAAAGTGACCTTGCAGCTGAGCCACAATTCCCCCCATATAAACTTTTAATTCATCCTCTTTCAAGACAACCACAGATTCATAAGTCTAGACATCCACAACCGCAATTGTTACAATGACATTGCAAATAAAATCGTGGTATCTAGTTTAATTTAGCGAAAATAAAAATGTGCTATAAAATAGGTGAACTTGTGTACCGCAAATAAGAGATTGTGGAATGTGAATTTAGCTTCCACATTTTAGTATTTTTCTATTACTTCACTGTAAGACCCAAGATTTTAGAATTAAATAAATAATTAATTTCCAACTCACGCAGAGGATTATGTGTAAGCGTGAGAGGAACTTGACTTGTGTTTGATGGTTGGATTAGTATTATGAAGAAGAAAATTTAGGAAACGACATAGAATATTACTAAATTCGCTATAGGTTATAGCACGAGCTTATTCACTTCCGCCTTAGGGCGAAAACGTTAGTAAATGGCTAATTTGCTCTTAAAGCACTGTAGAAACGATATTCAAAAATATTCAGAGGAATATAAGAACTTCTCTTATTCATTTCCATGACGAGTGTTTCGACAAGAAACCCTGGACTGTACGAACGATCGATTTCGATTCTCGGAAATTTGTCGAAACCGAGTTCCTGATAGCTCAAGAACCTTAAAGTAAACTGTTGATGAAGACTTTTTCTATTCGGAGCTTCAAATGAAGATTCCACACACGCTCACCCATTTCTTTCGATGTTTCCAATCTTTCTTCAGAAGGAAGTTTTGTCATCCGACATCAACTGCAAAAAGTAACTTTTCGGGTTAAATCGATTAACACCGTTAGAGCATCTCCAATGCTAGTTCTTAATTTTTAGTTCTTAGCACTATTCATGTGGGCCCGTACTGCCACATGTGCTTAAGCAACTCTTTGCAGATTTTGCTCCAACCATGAGTTCTTAGTTCTTAGTTCTTATCACTATTCATCCGGTCCTACAATACCATTATTTTCATATAATTTTGATTTAAATTTAAATGCTAATTTAATACTTAAATTAAATGAATGAGAGATAAAAATTTAAATTTTTATGCTAAGAACTCAAAAGTAAAACATCTTATATAAAAAAAAAAAACATCACCACCAACACACACACACGGCCGAGAGCTTGAGGAGGAAGGAGGGGAGAATTGATTTTCGCCGATTCTTGTCTGATCGTCGCTCTGTTCGTTGCTACGCGTAGGCCTCGAGGTACTGATGCTTTTCCTTACCTCTGATCGTAAATTCTGTCGCTTTTCTCTATGTCTTTCTGTGCTCAAAGTTTTGAGCATTTTGTAAAACTGTCCAAATAACTTGATTTCTCTGTCTAAACTTATTCCCTGCATGCCCAAGAGCATGTTTAGCGGATTACATTTCGCCGATTCTCGTTGAATCGCCGCAGAACTTCAATTCTGCTCAAAATACCCATTTTATGCTGAGGTTCCGCTTTCTGAATCAAAAACTCTCGACTGAGCTTAGCGTCAGTAGGATTAGTTGTCATAAACGTCGTGGGTATCAACCTCATCCAATTTATTTTTCGAAATTCTGATTTTGAATTTCCGAGCTAAAAATCTTGACCAAAATACCCCTGTTCTAGTTTTCGATCCGATAATTTTTTTGAGAGTTTCCCTGACCTAGATATCGCCTAAGAATACCTAGGAATTGATTTAGATCGAAGAAAAAGTTTGGAAACCCTATTTTCTAAAGTGGTCGGAACCTGTTGTTAGGGTACCGTGTCCAAAAATAATTTTTGGGTCTCTATGACCTGAGCTATAGCGTAGCTCTTTCGATTGTCGAAATTTTGGCGTTGGTTTCGTGTCATTCCGAGTTATGTAGCTCAAGTTATGCGCGTTTTAACAAATGAAGTTCTGTTGTCAATTTATGCCTAAATAGGAACTCTGAAGCTTTAAAAGCTTTCTTTCCGGTTTCGATTAGTGTTATTAGATAGTGTTGTTTCTAGTAGGGCTTGTGTTGACGATTGTGTTTCCTTGTTCTAGGTTTGCAATTTTCATGCACAACTTCTACTCACGAAGGTAAGGGTAACTCAGTTTTAGCGTGTCTTTGAGTCTTGCCTGCTTTTATCGCACTGCCTGCGTTTGAGATGAAGATGTTTATATTGATTGACATTGGATTATGATTATTATGCTTGCAATGTTGTATGCTTGCTTATATTGACTGTTTCTGAGGCTTGTGCCAAATGTTTTCTGAAGGCTTCGGCCGAGTAAACTTATTGAGACGTGTGTCTCCGTTTTCTGAGAGGCTTCGGTCGTTTACTGGTTTCTATCATAGAATTGAGTTGGTATGCAATTGAGTTGATTTATGTTCGTTGATAATAGGAATAACATGTGGTTACTCTAAATTGATCATTTGCTGGGCATTGTTGTTGACTGACTTGGCATATAGGCTTTGGTCCTTAAGTGGTGATGAGGTGGGTGTGGTCTCGCGTGATTGTCCCGTCTTTCGAGGCGTTATAAAGTGGCAATGAGGTGGGTGTGGTCCCGCGTGATTGTCTCATCTTTCGAGATGTTCTAAAGTGGCGATGAGGTGGGTGTGGTCCCACGCGATTGTCCCGTCCATAGTGGCGCTAAGTGGCAATGAGGTGGGTGTGGTCCTGCGTGATTGTCCCGTCTTGTGAGACGTTATTGATCGATCCATTTTGGTAGCAGCATATAGTTGCATTATAGGGAACTAACACCTGACCCTATGTTGTTGGATTTTAATTATTGGTTTATTGATATCTGATTTGAGGTTATTATTATCTGAGTTAATCTATGTTAAGTTGTTGATATATGAGTTTAGTTATATTGTTGGTTTTGTTGATATCTGGATTAACTTTAGTTGCTAGTTTATTTACCATGCTAGGTAATTAAATTTGAATAGCATGATTTTCTCCTTTCATATGTGGTAATGGCATGGAGTTAACCCTTTCTATTGGCTACTTGTTGTTTGGGCGCTTAACGCTATTAGGCGATGGAGATCCTTCCGCCGAAGTTTAGCTGCTCGAGTTGGAGATCGGGTTGTAGACGGTGGAGTAGAGGTGTAAGAAGCAGCTTTGCTTCTCTTATTGTGGACTATGTTTGAGTCTCCTTTTCTATATGAGAACTATGTTATTAAAGCCTTGCTTCCGCCACTATTAAAGTGCGCAATATTTATTCTGAACCTTACTTATGGTATTGTAAGCTATTATTACTGTATATTGGGAAAACAAGTTATTTAAATAAAGTCATGATGTGTTTCCAACCCTATGGTATTTAGTCATTCTCAAAAAAAAAAATACCCTTGGATTTTAGGGATTGCAGAATAGTCCTTAGACTTTGTTAGGTTACTTAATGTGATTCCTCAGTTGAGAAATTGGGGCGTTACATTCACAATGCCCTAATCTCAAATTAAATTATTTCTATATATTTTTTAATAATTTGTAATATGTTAATTTATAAATGTAAAAATACTAATTCTAATAATATATTGATTTTATTATTTGTCAATTTTTAGTTGCTACTACAAAGTTAAAAATTATTTAGTAAGTCATAGAAATTTAATCAAAATATGAGCAAACTTATAAATGGTGAAAATATTGTCCTTACTCATAAAAATAGACAATTTCTCCTTATGCCTAGCTATTACTTAGTTAATATTCTTTCGTTACTTATATTATGAAAAAAAAATATAAACTAATAATTCACTAACACTAAAATAGAATACTTACTTATAACGGGTGACGAAGAAGCGACAACAATAGGGAAAGAATTGATGGTGCTACCAGATGAGCTCTCACATCCTTATGGCATCACGACTCGAGCGAGGAGCGCTGTCCTGATGGGGAAACTACTTGGTATGGTGTATGACTGCTCTGACGATGTGGCCCATTGCTAGATTGCTTATCAGATCTCGTCTAGACGATACTCTTTGTTTTAGTAGAGGGTGGTTCTGGTTTTTTGTAGGTTTTTGGGTTTTTTGGGTTTTTTGGGTGGTTTTTTGGCGGGTTGTGAGGGGTACTGTGGGCTTTGCTGGGCTTTGATGTTCTCTTTTCATTTCTTGTAGGTGATCTTGTATAGAGTTAATGGGTTGTCGGTTCGAGTCTCTTCAGGGAGTTTTGTTGTGTTTTGGTTTCGTGCTTTAGGGCTTCTTTAGGTAGTATCTGACTTTTTTATCCCTTTGAGGAAGGTGTACATCATGATTATTACCTCATCTTTTTAGCAATTCATATTCTACTTTCGATAAAAAATGGACTAATTTTCTCTTATCATATGTTATTACATACTAAAAACTATTTGTACTTATATAATTATTTATAATTTAAATATAGACTAATTTTTAATATTAAAATTGAATTAGTTTTATTATTTAACATTTGCAACTATTAAATTGAAATCAATTGGTTACTTATATGTTCTAAATTTAAATAGAGTAATTGATTAAAAAAAATTAGATACTTCTAAAACATATATAAACTCATTAATAACAATAAAAATAATATAATAATTAATTTTAAATATTATTCATTTAGAAAAATTAAATTTTAACAAATATATTTACATTCATTGTTTATATCATATTCTATTATTATCTCGTCCACCTCAAACTTATGATAGGATAAGACCCTATCATGTAATTATCGCATCTTACCCTTATCTAACTCTCTTATCCTATCACGTCTTATATTATCCTGACCCCAAATGAGCCAAAACTTCCTATTTTGAATTTTAGTTTTTCTTTAATAATAAATATTATTAATGAGCAATCAATAATAATCAATTATCATTAAAAACTATTTATAATCTAACAATTTACAGGAAATAAAGTATTGTCGTTGAAATTATCTGGGATTCGCCATGAAGTTGATCATGAACAGTTGGAGATAAATCGCATATACATCATCCTCCCTATTAACCTAATCTCAAGCCAATATGATATTTCTGCTTACCCAATAACATGTCCAGTCTAATAAAATTCAAGCTTATTTTTACACCAATGTAGTCCTGCTGCAAATTTTGTCAAGACATGCAAAACTCCACTAAATAGATGATAGAAATGAAAAATAAGAAACATAATGAATTATGTCATAGATCGGTTCTATCAATTAAGTTATGGTAAATAATTGTCGGTTTGAGCATCCCAAGAACAAATCATGAATAACTAAATACCTCGTAGACATTAGAAAAGTCATTGAAACTTCAATCTAAAAGTCAAGGTCAAGTGATGATCACCAAGAATGTAATTCAAAAGATAAGGTTAGTTCAAATTCAGCTATTCCAAGTGCAGTTGAATTTCATCTCAGGATGCATCACAAAACGATATCAAACTAATGCCCCTTGTTTAGCTTCTTCGAAAGTTGAGAATCTTTTTGTTGACGGTGATGATGCATATCATGTTAGTATCTGTGTCACCACAATCGTTAGGTCATCGCATGTTCTTGGCGTGGTGGTTGAGAATGTATCGAGTTTTGTCATCCTCAGATATTGTGTGATACGTACCAGTTTCACTAGCTAGACATTGAATGAGTAGTTGAAAATTGATAATTATCTAAATAAAGAAAAAAAATACTTAGGAAATTATTTCACTAGATCCACAATTGTTTCTCAGCTAATATACTCATATAAGGTGTATTCAACATTTACTATTTCGATAAGTGCTATTCACCTACTAATTCCTTAGTTAAGCAAATATACTAATTGAGACACTGCCTTAATCCCTTAAGTCCTAGTAATCACAAAATGAGCATTATAGCCGAACCCGGTCGATGGGATATACCCAAAGCTTTGCTTCTAACCCAAGAGATTTATGTATTAGTGGATGAAATATCTAACCGTCACTCCAAAAATCTCATTGGTTCCTATCTAGATAATCCTATTCAAGTGGTGAGTATCCCGACTAGTTACTCGACTTGGACTTCTTTTCATTGGTTCCTATCTAGATAATCCTATTCTAGTGGTGAGTATCCCGACTAGTTACTCGACTTGGTGTAAGACCCAAGATTTTAGAATTAAATAAATAATTAATTTCCAACTCACGCATAGGATTTTGTGTAAGCGTGAGGGGAACTTGACTTGTGTTTAATGTTTAGATTAGCGTTATGAAGAAGAAAGTTCAGGAAATGGTTAGGAATAGTCTTATAGCCGCTATAGGTTATAGCACGAGTTTCATTCACTTCCGCCTTAGGGCGAAAACGTTAGTAAAGGGCTAATTTGCTCTTAAAGCACTGTAGAAACGAATTCAAAAAATATTTAGAGGAATATAAGAATTTCTCTTATTCCTTTCCATGACGAGTGTTTCGACACGAAACCCTATAATGTACGAACGATCGATTTCAATCCTCGGAAGTTTGCCGAAACTGAATCCCTGATAGCTCAAGAACCTTAAAGTAAACTGTTGATGAAGACTTTTTCTATTCGGAGCTTCAAACGAAGATTCCACCTGCATACACCCATTTCTTTCGATGTTTCCAATCTTTCTTCAGAAGAAAGTTTTCTCATCCGACATCAACTGCAAAAAGTAACTTTACGGGTTAAATCGATTAACACCGTTAGTGAATCGTTTGCTTAAATTCCAAGAAACCTGTTTCGAGTTCTAAAATTCTGTCGCCGGATTCTATCTTATAATTCACAGAGGAATGTGCAGGAAAAATCATAATCGCGAAATTTTCATTTTCCCGCGTTTTCCATCTCCTATAAATAGGAGAAAAACTCAAATTCTTCACCATTGCCACACCAAACCCGCGAGCTTCAAGGAGAGAAAGGGAGGAGAGCTTTTCGCCGATTCTTGTCCGATCGTCGCTTTGTTCGTTGCTACGCGTAGGCCTCGAGGTACTGATGCTTTTCCTTACCTCTGATCGTAAATTATATCGTTTTTCTCTATGTCTTTCTGTGCTCAAAGTTTTGAGCTTTGTCCAAATAACTTGATTTCTCTGTCTAAACTTATTCCCTGCATGCCCAAGAGCATGTTTAGCGGATTACATTTCGCCTAATCTCGCCGAATCGCCGCAGAACTTCAATTATGCTCAAATACCCATTTTTATGCTGAGGTTCCGCTTTCTGAATCAAAAACTCTCGACTGAGCTTAGCGTCAGTAGGATTAGTTGTCATAAACGTCGTGGGTATTGACCTCATCCAATTTATTTTTCGAAATTCCGATTTTGAGTTTCCGAGCTAAAAATCTTGACCAAAATACCCCTGTTCTAGTTTTCGATCCGATAATTTTTCTGAGATTTTCCCTGGCCTAGATATCGCCTAAGAATACCTAGGAATTAATTTAAATCGAAGAAAAAGTTCGGGAAACCCTATTTTGAGAAGTGGCCGAAACTTAGTGTTATGGTACCTTGTCCAAAAGTAAATTTTAGGTCTGTATGGCCTGAGCTATAGCGTAGCTCTTTCGATTGTTGAAATTTTGGCTTTGGTTTTGTGTCATTCCGAGTTCTGTAGCTCAAGTTATGCACGTTTTAGCAAACAAAGTTATTTTGTCAATTCGTGCCTAAATAGGAACTCTGAAGCTTTAAAAGCTTTCTTTCCGGTTTTGATTAGTGTTATTAGATTGATTACTTATAGTAGGTCTTGTGTTGATGATTGTGTTTCCTTGTTCTAGGTTTGCAACTTCCATGCACAACTTCTACTCACGAAGGTAAGGGTAACTCAGTTTTAGAGCGTCTTTGAGTCTTGCCTGCTTTTATCGCACTGCCTGCGTTTGAGATTAAGATGTTTATATTGATTGGCATTGGATTATGATTATTATGCTGAACTGGGAAAATGTTTTCTGGAGGCTTCGGCCGAGTGAACTTATTGAGACGCGTGTCTCCGTTTTCTGAGAGGCTTCGGTCGTTTACTGGTTTCTGTCATTGAACTGAGTTGGTATGCAATTGAGTTGATTTATGTTCGTTGATAATAGGAATAACATGTGGTTACTCTGAATTGATCATTTGCTGGGCTTTGTTGTTGACTGACTTGGCATATAGGCTTTGGTCCTTAAGTGGCAATGAGGTGGGTGTGGTCCCGCGTGATTGTCCCGTCTTTCGAGGCGTTATAAAGTGGCAATGAGGTGGGTGTGGTCCCGCGGGATTGTCTCATCTTTCGAGATGTTCTAAAGTAGCGATGAGGTAGGTGTGGTCCCACGCGATTGTCCCGTCCGTAGTGGCGCTAAGTGGCGATGAGGTGGTGTGGTCCCGCGTGATTGTCCCGTCTTGTGAGACGATATTGATCGATCAATTATGGTAGAAGCATATAGTCGCATTATAGGACACTAACAGTTGATGGTACTGATGTTTGATTTGATGCTATATTGTTCAATGAATCGTCATTTAACTTGATATATGTTGTTAGTTTAATTATCACGTTATATGATTAAGTTCGAATAACATGTTTTCTCTTTCATATGTGGTAATGGCATGGAGTTAACCATTTCTATTTGCTACTTGTTGTTTGGGCGCTTAACGCTATTAGGCGATGAAGATCCTTCCGCCGAAGCT